>NC_054569.1:4474505-4774505 GCF_017654505.1 Polyodon spathula | reverse complement strand
AGAGGCGGGGTCAGTGGTACAGCCCAGACCCTGTGCATGTATGTGGGTGTGTGAATTGTAATGGTACAATCTCCCCTGTTGTGTGGCCCTCAATGTTCAGATTGACAACAAGGGGAATCACCTGCTGGTCCACGAGGAGTCCTGCATCAACGTCCCCGCCATCGCCGCTGCTCACGTCATCAAGCGATACAGCGCCCAGGCCGCGGACGAGCTCTCCTTTGAGGTAATTCACTGCGCAGCTCGCAGGAGAAGCAGTGAGCGCGCTGCTCAATAGGAGAAGCTTGCATTTTTTAAAGTAACAGCTTTGAAGGTTTACTAAAAGGAGTTGTGATCAGTTGAAGACGGGTTGAGTTTGAAGTGAAGGAGACAGCAGAAGTAAGTCCTGTGCATGTTGGGCAGCATGCTGCTCCCAGAGTTCACCCTGCTGGATCCTGGGTACTCCGCTGACTGCCTGCCCTGCTCTCTCTCTCTCTCTCTCTCAGGTGGGGGATATCGTATCGGTTATCGACATGCCTCCCAAAGAGGACACCACGTGGTGGAGAGGGAAACACGGGTTCCAGGTGAGTCCGGGACCAACCGCATATACACACACACACACATCTACAGAGAGCCCGCTGCCCAGCGTTTCTGCATGGTGAGCATGCCTTGCCAAGGGAAAGTGTGAAACAAACAGTGGAGGTACCTGTAGGTGTTTGATGCCATGGTAACCACACTCATTTATTTCTATTTAAATGTGTTGATGTGCTTGTGATGTCATTTACTACATAGTTATTGATGTTACGATCTGCTATTCCTTTCTATTTAAACCTTCAGGTACCGTGATATTGAGTCTATGTAACTGTATTTTATATATACAGTGTACACATAGGTGCATCTTTTTTCTGTTATTTCCACTGGAGGGCAGTCTCTCTCTCTCTCTCTCTCTCTCTCTCTCTCATTCTCTCTCGCTCTCATTCTCTCTCGCTCTCGCTCTTTCTCTCCCTCGCTCTCTCTCGCTCTCTCTCTCTCTCTCTCTCTCTCTCTCTCTCTCTCTCTCTCGCTCTCTCTCTCTCTCTCTCTCTCTCTCTCCCTCTCGCTCTCTCTCCCTCTCATTCTCTCTCTCTCTCTCTCTCTCTCTCTCTCTCTCTCTCTCTCTCTCTCTCTCTCTCTCTCTCTCTCTCTCTCTCTCTCTCTCTCTCTCGCTCTCTCGCTCTCTCTCTCTCTCTCTCTCTCTCTCTCTCTCGCTCTCGGTCTTGCTCTTGATCACCTCTCAGCTGTCTGTTGGTGGGAAGAGAAGTGTGTTAGATGATTATAGATAAAAAATGTAAATAAAAACATTGGCTAAACTGATGCAATGTAATGTAATGTGAAAAGCTCTAAAATCAGAAGTTAAATAAATAAAGACTGGGGGTCTCCAGTTTCCTGACCTCCATACAAACAACTAGAGAATCCTGTGAACTTGTAGATTAGAGTTCATACAGATCAGTGTTGTGTTTAAAGCAGCATCGTAGGTCTGCAACTTCTCTACTGTAGCCTTCATCACAAGGAAGCAAGCAAAGAAACTCAGGACACACACACACACACACACACACACTCACACACACTCTCTTTAGACTTGAAAAGCACTTTGCGTTTTGTACAATATTTACCGGATGGAATTGTGTGTTTAATCTGGAGATTCGAACGGCTGGGATTGAGAGAACTGTGCAGACAGACTAACCTCGTTCCTCGGATTGCATTGGCGCTGCCCTGGGGTGGGCAGGCGTAGCGGTGTGATAAATACAGTTACACTGTGGAAAGTTGACAGACCTGTATAAAGCAATGTCCCTGATAAGACTGTAATGTAATTGCTGCCAGGCAGCCTGGCCCATGTGTTTCGTTGTCCTGAAATATCCTTGCTTGTTTAATCAGTGCTGTGCTCATTTTCTTCGCTCTCTGCAGACACAAATCAAAGTGGGTTGACTTTATTCTTTCTTCTTTTTTTATTTTGTTCCCTCTGGTCCAGTTAACTCTGCCCTCTCAGTAGTTGAGATTTACAAATGCTGTTGGAATGCTGCTGAAGAAATAACCAGTGGTTTTGTCTCTAGATAATAGCTACAATTTATACCAACAGCTAGCACTCTCCACATCGTGCCAGTGTAACATAGCTCCTTGTGAAATGTTCAATCTCATAGGACTTATTTAAAAAACAAATAATGAAAGTGACATACACTCACAAACCAGGTATGTGAATTACGTTTTACTTGTTCACAATTAAAATACTTTATATATCTTCTTTTTTTTAATTTTGTATTAAAAAAGACTAGTTGAAATCGTAGAATTTAAGTTTTCTTTCAGTATTTCTTTACACTAAATGATTACTTGACATAAAATCTACTTGAGTCCGTGTTTTGAAAGTGAATTTCTTTAAACCCCAGAAATGTGGAGGTTTTGAAATCTGAGCACCTCTGCGTTGTCTTGTAATTTCTGCTCTCAGAATAACAAGGCTATGGAGCTCTTTATAAAAGCTGGTGTTAATTCTTCTCAGTAGTTCTTCATTCCCCTCCTGAAAGCAGTGTGCTGTGTTTAACGCAGCCCCTGTGCATTGAAGAATGCGCTGGTGCAGTGGCGCAGGTTCTGATTGGCTGAGCAGGGATCAGATACAGGCACTGGGGCACTGTAATAAACTCTCTCAAGGTTCGAGGCTGCTCACAGTCCTATGACTAAGTAATAAAATGTGGGTTCAGATTGTAATCTGCATGCTGTTTGCACTGTGGAATGTGGAAACGTGTTAAAGGAATTCAGCGACACTGATGAAGCCTGCCAGATTCTCTCCATGTGTGAAGGGTGTGCATTAATTACTTTCAAAAAGCAATAACATTTGAAACAGGCAGCATTTTAAAAAAAAGTTCAGCCAAAGTTTATATAAACACAGACCTGTAAATTATGGAAACACTTTTTTACAAATATCTTCTGAGGGTGTGTGTAAAATTCAGGTTAGTAGTCTTGAGTGAAGGTATCTAGCAACAAACTCCCCCCATCCCAAGGAGATGCACTTCAAGTGCGCACTTCAACGGGTGTCCGTTTAAAAGCTGCACTGAACCGCTCAGATACATTCACATAATGAAGTGAGACTCTCCTCTCTCTCTCTCTCTCTCTCTCTCTCTCTCTCTCTCTCTCTCTCTCTCTCTCTCTGTAGGTGGGCTTCTTTCCCAGTGAGTGCGTGGAGCTGATTAATGACAAGGTTCCCCAGTCAGTCACCAGCTCCGTGCCCAAACCAGGTAGGTTTGTAAACAACCCACGGCACTCTGCTTCACCGGGTTGATTTTAGGGTGAGTGGCGAGGCGAGGGGGGAGGTTCAGTTTTTCATGTGATGCCACCGTGACATTTACTGTTTTTGTTTCTCCATATGGTACCTTTTAAAATAAAAGCATTGCAGCTGATGCATCCCTCTGTGTAGTGTACAGCGTGGTGCTCTAGACCGGGACGTTTCTATTTGGATTACTGAATGTACCATTAAAGTGCGTATTATAGTTATGGATGAAATAGTTACTTTGCAAGCAGATGAACAAACCTGTAGGCTAATTTACATTGGATTTATTTAGTTGTGTCTCTTAGAGTTAATGAAGTAAACACCAGTCCCTTTGAAAAGCTATTCGGAGCATGAGAAGACAGGAAAGAGAAAGAAGTTTTGGTGTCAGATTTCGTAGCTGGTCATCGTGCCACATTTAAAAATCATTATTATCTTGGTGTTTTCACCAATAGCAGAACTCCAGAGCAACAGCTTGTGGTTCATGCATTATGACTTGTTTATATTCTATCCCTGTCAAATAAATACAGATTTGGCCACAGCTCTTTTATAATAAACAGGGCGCAGTGTTTCAGGTGTGGTTTTAGTGCTTCAGTGTTTGTGTTATTCTTGTGAAATGTGGAGGCTTTTCAAACACTCCCTGATTGCTGCCAGAACCAGAATTCACTCATTTATCAGCCTCTGCTCTGGGATTAGGAACCACGTTGCAAAACACTCTTCTTAAGCATTGCTTTGCAGCAACATGAAGTGGAATATCTTTTCTGTATAAACTGTTGAAACTGAGAAGATGTCTTTTATTAACTGTGTGATTTTGACACTTGTGACAGAGATGCTTTTTGTAAAGTCTCTGCTGGGGAATCTCGTGTAGTCCAGCTGTAAGCCAGCAGATTCAGCACACTGTAATGACTCTGGAATTGGGCAGCGGTGATTCCTGCAGTATCAGTCTCGCATGTGCACCCCTGCCTGCTCTCCTCACCCCCTGCATGTTTTAATTTCGTTTCTGTTTTGCTGTGTTCTTCCCAGCCTCTCCCAGCTCTGGTTTGCGGCCAGCGTCGTGGAGCTTCTTCCCACCTTGTACGTCCTGGTACCCTTTTCAACAGGCACTCCAACAGACACCTCCTGGGTCTTTCCCAATGCCCCAGGAAGTCCATTCAAGCATATTACCTTTTATTGTTTAATTTTATAACATCCTGGCCGCTGTCGATCAAAGAGATTTTCATTCCAGGGTGCAATCTGCACCAAGGTTAAAGGAAACAGACAAGTTATGTTACAAAGCTAGGAGTTCATTAAGTTCTTATTAAGTTCAGTTGTTGGTCTGCCTTGCCGCTTTTATTTTACTTTCACTAAAACCACAAGTCATTGGTCATGTGCCTGTGAATGTGGTTACGCACCCACATGGAGGTCTCTGGCTTCAGTGTGTAGTTAATCTTGCAGAGGAGTCTCTGCCTGCCTGCCTGCCTGTCTGCCTCTGCTTTGTGTGCTCGCTGCAGCATTGAGACCCAGCGTCAGAGACTCTTGCATGCTGTCTGCAGCACACGCACTCAAACTAGAGACCTTTGGGCATGACCTGAATTGGTGATTTTCGTTAATCCTGCAAAAAAACAACTGAAAATAAAAGTAAGCGCAGTCCCTTTAACAAACAGCACTGCCACACAGGCCCTGTTTGTTTAATTCATTACAGCTGTTTTGCTGTAGTTTGTTTAGTGCAGTTAGATAAGTACAGACCCAGTGTAACACTAGAATGTTTAAAATGTAGATCAGCACTGGCAGTTGAAGTGGGTCTGCTGTTTCTAATTTGTTTTCTCGTGCTTTTCTGTTGAAGGTTTCAGACTAAACTAAATGCTTTTTTTTTCCCCCTATCTGCCCTCCCTCCCTCCCTCCCTTCGGGCCCTCTGGCCCCCTGCATTCAGATTTGGAGATGGAGAGTGTAAAGCCAGGTATTGCATGGGCGCCCGACCCCCTAAACCACTACACACTGAGCTCAGGTAGACAGCCCTCCTTTCTGTGGTCACAGCGTGTCCTAACCCAACCCTAACCTCTAACACCTGACATTGCCCTTCGCTTATACAACAGAGATGCTGCTGGCGCCACAGTCAGGGGTCCATCGTGTGCTTTAGATGGGAGCTGCTCAGGGCAGCAGGCATGAAGTGATCTGGCTCTTTAATATGGGAGGGGGCTCTAACTCTTGGGAGGTGAAAGTGCACAATAAAGGCACTGGTGGAAAACCAGATCCTCTTAGAACCCAGGTTCAGAACCTTGAACCCCTGAAAGTGCAACCAGTAGGTGTTGAGACTCACACAGCAGCCCCATACTAACACTAGGACAGTTTTAATCACACAAATGCTTTTCTTTCTCATTAGAACCGAGTACTAGCATTTTGTAGTCTTAGTCAATGCGTGGTGGTTTGTATAATAAAGCGCCTGCTGCCATTGTGAGTCACTGTATCTCTGCTCACCTGCGGGTGGAGCATTGCTGCACTGTAGCAAAGCAAGTGGCGAGGATGGACAGCATTATATGCCTGTGGCTTTAATTCTTTTCGATTTTTGTTAATTATGCCTTTGCCTTTCAGTTTTTGCATTAGTCATGAGGGGATTACCTCACTGCCTTTTATGTTCAGCTGTTTATTATTTTTCGTATTGCTGTGGTTGACGTCGCTGCAGTGAGGCAAAGCCAGATTGCTGAGTGGTGTGGGTGTATAGGATTTTTTTTTTTTTTTTTTTAATGCTTGCTCTTCTCTGCCTAATCAAGTGGTGCTATTAAATCACAAGTCAGCGACAGTAATAGTAGTGTGTGCATTAGGTATCCTCTGCTGCCTTTTAGAGACCTTATTTAAGAGAGAACTGAAAAACTCAGTCTTGTTCCCAATCAGAACTTGTCAAATTAGAACAGGCTGCCAGTCTTCAGCTCCAGTGTGCCCATGTGAACAGGCTGCCAGTCTCCAGCTCCAGTGTGCAAATGTGAACAGGCTGCCAGTCTCCAGCTCCAGTGTGCCCATGTGAACAGCGAGGGTCAGGTGTCTTGTAGCTCCGAAGCTCACAGAGGAAATACAGTAGATGGCTGTATTGGAATGCATTGCTCTGTTCTGAATGAGAGACAGCTGCAGATCAGTACTTGCCTGTACATGACTTGTATCCAGAGAAAACAGCTGGGGAAGAATGTGATAAAAATCAAGTCTGTGTATCTGTACCATTTGGGCGTCAGGGGAGCTGGTGTGTGTGTGTGTGTGTGTGTGTGTGTGTGTGTGTGTGTGTGTGTGTGGGGGGGGGGGGGGGGGGGGGGGGTACAAAGGGCTAGTTTAAGCTTGCACAAACCCTCTGTAAGCTTGCTTGCAGTTCCCAGCAGAGCACTAGAACCCAACTGCAGCTCAGTTAGCGCTTATTACAAAAGAGAGGACAGGTTTGTGTTGTCTAAACAAATCTTAAGAGACTTACACCAGTATGGGGAGGAGAGTTGCCATCTTTTAAGGTAAGAGTGAACTTTTTGTTGAAGTCAACTAATCTACACATATAGAAACCAAATGGTTTCTAAATCTTTATGTATATATATATAGATAGAGAGAGAGAGAGAGAGAGAGAGAGAGAGAGAGAGAGAGAGACCTACGCCTACATTTGTATTTGTATTCAAGAGCGTTACATAATTGTGAAGAGCAGTCCTCGCATTGAATCAGAACACTTCTGTGCAGGGATGATCCATCCAAACAGCAGCTGTAATAAACTGTGCAGTTATACCATTGAGCTCTACCTCTGGCGTGATCTGCAAAGTGTTTTAAGTGGAAATGCAGGGGAGATCTGAATTTGAAAATGGAAGAGTTTGGCCAAGACAAGCAGCATGTTTTGTTTTTTAGTTTTTAGAGAGGGTACAGTTATAAAACAAATTGTCTAGTTTACTGTTCAGCACTATAAATCACTTTGAAATAAGAATAAGAATAAGAAGAATAAGAAGAATAAGAACATGCACGTTTTCCACTGAAAATGATAACCATGATCACTTAACAGTGAAGTCTAGTTTTACCGTGCCCCTTATTGTAAAGTGTTTTCATTTGTAATCTTTTTTTTCTACTTTGAAACAAGTGTAGAGAATTCGTTTGGAAGCTGCCGCGATGCATGCTTTGATAGATGTGCAGTGCAGTGTGAATGTGAAGCGTTGTGTTAGTTCTCTTTGGAAGGAGCTGGGAGGTTGCTGCTGCTGCTGCTGCTGTTGTTGTATTGCTAGTAATTCAATTCCAGTGGGTTGTTTGAAGTCTTGCAGGTTCAAGTTTGAGCATCACCTGATTGCTGTTGCCCCAGGCAGTGTGAATATCTCATAACAGAGACACACGGCATGCTGGGTAATAACTGGGCAATAAACTACTTTCCCAGGTTATAACAAAACCCGCAGTTGTGCTGTCTTTGTTCTGCCATACTTTGTACTTTTGCGCATCAGTTTGAACAGGGAGGACTGGGGGCGAAAGTTTCTGGCAGTGCTAGTGTGAGTTTGTAATGAAACCTTGCCTTTCAAAAGAGTGCAGTGAGGACAGCGCCCTCTCATTTTAGCCTTTGAAAGTTGTGCTCAGGTGTGTTTCAGAATCTGGCTTTTCCCAGTAAAGAGGAGCACAGCCAGCCTGCTGGCATAAAGACAGCGCAGGCAGCGTGGTGCAGACGAGACAGGTGTTTCATTTACCACTGGACTGGATCACATTTGAACCATGACATTTTTCTATAAACTTGTTATGTTGTTTAAAATGTAATTTGCATTGCATTTCCATAGCCCCTGATCAGATAACAAGTTCAGAATTACACATACAGTATCACATGACCACGCCATAAACTCTTATTTCCAGCTGGTGTGTTTTTTTTTTTTTTTTTTCTTGTTTTGATGTAATGTCAGAATACAGGGCTCCTTCTTTTTGAAGCAAGTGCACAGAAAAAATAAATAAATAACAGTATAATTATGAAAGCGGCAAAAGCAGCCCTTGCGTGACGTGTGTCTGCGTTTAAGAGAGAGGTTAGTGCAAGTGGTCTTACAGGTGGGAAAGGTGAAGTTCCGGTGTGGGTGAGGTCCTGAGTGACAGCGGATCCAGCCACTGTCATTGCCCGCTGAGTGCAGATGACTTACCTGCGTGGTGAGGGGGGAGTGAGGGCGGTGCTTGTGGCAGCAGTTTTGTTGTAAACAGACACTGGGTCTGGGAGTGTGTAAGATACGAGATCGAGGTCCGTGGGCAGGAGAATACACCGATTACCAATCACAAACGATCCGCCTGAGATAAGGCTATACAACTGATAGGGGCGCGCAGCCGACTCTGTGAAAGAGTTAAGAGTTCAGCATTACTGCACCGGGCTGCATTTCAGATACCTGCTGCTTTTATCCGCTGGAGCAAGACAGAGGGAGGGCACGCCCGGGGTTGAGTCGCATCGGCTGTACGGAGCGCAGCAAGACAGAGGGAGGGCACGCCCGGGGTTGAGTCGCATCGGCTGTACGGAGCGCAGCAAGACAGAGGGAGGGCACGCCCGGGGTTGAGTCGCATCGGCTGTACGGAGCGCTTGGTGTGTACCGGCAGTGACATTCTGGGAATTGATGGCGGAGCACACGCGTTGCTGAAGCCGGACTGACTTTGGCTGAGTGCTGTAGCTTCGCGTCAAGTATTATTGCAACAGGAACGCTCTGTTTGAACTGTAGTTGTGTATTTTTTATAAACTTTTTTTTTTGTGGAAGGATTAAGGCGTTAAGCTGAAGAAACCAGGTAAGGAGTACAGTAGCTAAACTCTTAAGATGTTTGTGTGAAATTAGAAACGGTGCTTCAGTTGCATTGTAGACAGAATGTAGCCCTGTGGGCACGTTGAGAACAGTAATGATGTAAAATGTAGCCCTGTGGGCACGTTGAGAACAGTAATGATGTAAAATGTAGCCCTGTGGGCACGTTGAGAACAGTAATGATGTAAAATGTAGCCCTGTGGGCACGTTGAGAACAGTAATGATGTAAAATGTAGCCCTGTGGGCACGTTGAGAACAGTAATGATGTAAAATGTAGCCCTGTGCGCACGTTGAGAACAGTAATGATGTAAAATGTAGCCCTGTGGGCACGTTGAGAACAGTAATGATGTAAAATGTAGCCCTGTGGGCACGTTGAGAACAGTAATGATGTAAAATGTAGCCCTGTGGGCACGTTGAGAACAGTAATGATGTAAAATGTAGCCCTGTGGGCACGTTGAGAACAGTAATGATGTAAAATGTAGCCCTGTGGGCACGTTGAGAACAGTAATGATGTAAAATGTAGCCCTGTGGGCACGTTGAGAACAGTAATGATGTAAAATGTAGCCCTGTGGGCACGTTGAGAACAGTAATGATGTAAAATGTAGCCCTGTGGGCACGTTGAGAACAGTAATGATGTAAAATGTAGCCCTGTGGGCACGTTGAGAACAGTAATGATGTAAAATGTAGCCCTGTGGGCACGTTGAGAACAGTAATGATGTAAAATGTAGCCCTGTGGGCACGTTGAGAACAGTAATGATGTAAAATGTAGCCCTGTGCGCACGTTGAGAACAGTAATGATGTAAAATGTAGCCCTGTGCGCACGTTGAGAACAGTAATGATGTAAAATGTAGCCCTGTGGGCACGTTGAGAACAGTAATGATGTAAAATGTAGCCCTGTGGGCACGTTGAGAACAGTAATGATGTAAAATGTAGCCCTGTGGGCACGTTGAGAACAGTAATGATGTAATGTTGGCGATTTTTCGAGTTCCCTGCTTATGCCAGCGCAGGTTTGTTGGCGAAATAGTGACGTCACTTAGTTTATTGTTTGTCATCCTTTATTACGATTTCGAGACGCACGTATTTCAACAAAGTTAATTAGTGTTTTTATTTTTTTTTTAATATTTTTTAGAAAATGTTAATTTATCCTGCTGTAGTAAAATACGACTTTGTATGTCTGTTTAAATTCACCGTATACGTTTTTAATGCATTACGTTAGCAACACGGAGAAGCGCGTCTCGTGTAAATGACCGCTCCTGCTGGTAACCCTTCAGTAAAACAGTAAGTGCCAGTGTTGTAGTGCATTGTTTTTCAGTCCTAATGTTTTATTCTTGACGCAGTGGTCACAGCCGCTAAGGTTTACCCAGCCCCTCCCTGGAAATGCGGTGCAGAGCGCACAGTAGCGTGAGAATCGCTATCGTTTAACACAGAGTGCGGTAACAAAGGCATAAACACTGCCACAGTGCAAACAGCTCTGCAGCGCTCATATCGCCAAAGCCTGGGTAAGACCATCTCGCTGTTCCTGCAATAGACGGGGTCTCCTTACATCATTTAAAGGTGCAGTTACGGTAAATCTGTAATCGTCACGATAGTGACTGCTGTACAGTAAGTGCTGGCAATATTAGTCGCCTGTAATGTAATCAAACGCAGTATTGGCTTTGCATTGTTCTTGTGTGAAGTGCGGTTACGTGAGGAATGTTGGCTAACAGGAAAGCGCCAAAGATTGCACATGCCTGAACTGAGTTGCAGATAGGACTGCTATAAAATATTCAAACGAGACCTCGTTGTGTAATCGTTGTACCGAAAGGCAGTAGATCCTGGGTTCAAACTGCAGCTGCCTTGCGTTGAGGGGGAGGGATCGGTTCTATATATACAGTGCTTGTGGCAGCGAACTATTGTAAAACTACAAAAACAGTTTTATGAGGCTGTAATCCGCTGTGCAAACACTGTGTGGTGGTGGTGACATCATTGGCACAGCCCGTTGCCATGGATACCGCTGAAGCATAAACCCCCTCTGGTTAGACCGGAGTTAAGGGCACTAGCATGTGCTTTTGCACAGCATTTCTAAACTGTAAAGAAAAAAAACAAAACACTGAATTGGTCTGTGGAATAGGCCTACTTACTGACAAGTAGCGAATGAGGTTGCAGCGCTGCTCAGTCCGACTCGTGCACGTCTCAGTGTCCAGGACTACCTGTTCCCCTTTATGTTATGTGGCTGTTTCAGGATCCTCGAGTGTCCTTCTTTTTAAGACGATCATTTTAATACGCGGTGTTGGTGGCTGATGCATGATTTGCATACTGTCCGGGTAACTCTGCATTTTAGAGATCGGTATCTTCGGAGCACAACAGGCACAAGCCAGGTTTCATTCAGTCGTTTATGATGCTCTTTAAAGAGAACGAGACCCATTTTTTTATCTGCCGTTGTTCCTCTTCATATAATCAGCACCTGGTCCAGGTATTCATTCCATGGGGTCTTCATTGCTGCACAAAGAGGTAGTCATTAACAAACCAAACCCAACAGAAGGGGAGGTCTGCCAGACAAAGCAAGCAAAGTTAAACTGCAGACGCCATTCATCAAGCTGTATTGTATTCCTCATCAGGGAGGTAGCTGTGTGAACCCTGCCTAAAGAGGTAGGGTCAGGTGTGGCTTCTATATTGCGTTCACTGTTGCATGTACCTGAGGCAGGTGTGTGCCCTGAACCTGGCTGCAGATGTGATTTCAGGACACACACACACACACACACACACACACACACACACACACACACACACACACACACACACACACACACACACGTCATGTGATATTTATCTGTTTGAGTACTTGGTAAATTCCACTTTTTTTTTTTTTTGAATTGAGAGTTTCTGAGCAACAGGATCCAGCCCTCCATTTCAGCCTGTATTTTGAATTGGTTTCTGTTCCGGTCCTGTAAACCAGACGCACTGTGTGGGATGCTGCACTGCTGTCCAGTGTAGTAACTGTGAGTTAGATTTTGGCCAAGGTACGCTCTGTAAGCCTGTCTTGTTGAAGCGTTTGTTCATTTCCTGTTCTGCAAGGCTCAGCACAGCAGGGCACATTATTTCTGCTCTGCTGAAGACAGTCTTTTCGCTTTGAGTTTTCTAAAGTGCAGGCTAGTCAGCTTGATGGGTGAGAGCAGTTGAGATAAACGTCTTTCAGCCAGAGGCGACAAGGTTTGGCAGCCAACCAAACGCTTATTTTATTCTCTCGTGAGAATAAAACGAAGACCCAAGGCATTCGTGGATTTTGTGAAAATGGTTGAGAGAGAGAGAGAACACATTTTAAAATGTTTTTGTCATTATCTTCTATGAGCCTGCTTCTCCGCTGTGAACAGATTCCTATATTCTCTTACCCAAGTATTTAATTCCTGCATTCTTAGCATAATTACTGAATGATCTAAAGCCAGAAAGTCATGGGAAAGCAGGTGCAGACGCATTTACACTTGAGCGACTTCTGTTGCATTTGAATTCATTCAAGTCCTTCTCCTTTTCCTCTGCTTTTTAGAGAAGTCTGTGGCCCAGTGTCAGGTATATCTCACTGCACTTTGGAAATGTGTTTTGCACTTTTTGAAGTTATCACTGTCCAAACTCTTTGACTAAAGACTGCTGTGGATAACCGTGCTTGCAAATGCTTTTCCTGAACTTGTGAATGTCCTTATAAGCATAACATGTAAGGTCTGTACGGTACTTGTGAGAAATTCAGGTTTAAAACATATATTTGTTCAATCTAGCTTTGCTTTGCTGTGAGGCTTATGCATATCTGACCTAGTGTGTGGGTGTGTGTTTGCATTAGTGTGCACATGTAGAAGCACTAATATCTGACAGAAGAAATGACCGGAGATTAGGGTCTGTTTATTTCAAGAATCAGCCCTGCAGGCTGGGGTTGAGGTCCCAGGCAAGATACTGCTGCATAAAAGTGTGTGTCCTTGCCTCCGTGGTGTCTCTTCTGGTCTCATGGAAAGTGTGTGTCCTTGCCTCCGCTGGTGTCTCTTCTGGTCTCATGGAAAGTGTGTGTTCTTGCCTCCGCGGTGTCTCTTCTGGTCTCATGGAAAGTGTGTGTCCTTGCCTCCGCGGTGTCTCTTCTGGTCTCATGGAAAGTGTGTGTTCTTGCCTCCGCGGTGTCTCTTCTGGTCTCATGGAAAGTGTGTGTCCTTGCCTCCGCGGTGTCTCTTCTGGTCTCATGGAAAGTGTGTGTCCTTGCCTCCGCGGTGTCTCTTCTGGTCTCATGGAAAGTGTGTGCTCTTGCCTCCGCTGTGTCTCTTCTGGTCTCATGGAAAGTGTGTGTCCTTGCCTCCGCTGTGTCTCTTCTGGTCTCATGGAAAGTGTGTGTCCTTGCCTCCGCGGTGTCTCTTCTGGTCTCATGGAAAGTGTGTGTCCTTGCCTCCGCAGTGTCGAAGAAGCACGGGAAGCTCATCACATTCCTGCGCACCTTCATGAAGTCTCGCCCTACCAAGCAGAAGCTGAAGCAGCGCGGGATTCTAAGGGAGCGGGTGTTCGGCTGTGACCTGGGCGAGCACCTCCTCAACTCTGCACATGACAGTAAGCGTCAGTCTGCAGGGCCTCTGCAAGGGGCATCTGTGTGCATTACTTGTGTAACTACCCAAACATACATACTGAAGCATTCCTTCTGTGATAGTGACATGTTTTCAACGAGTTCAGAGCTCCTGCGTGATGTTACAACTTGATCACACGGATGGAAATAGAACTCTTATTACATAGCAGTTCCATTCCAGGTTTTAAAGAGAGCCTGATTAGCCACGGTGTACAGGTAACAAGCTCAGGCATGTCTTATTCAACTCCTAGTAAAACCAGGAATGGATCAGACTGCTGTGCAATGGGAGTCTTCTTCCCATCCCTGTAAATAGACACGGCATCATTTTTAATGGAGCAGTCCAACCATGATCCCCTGGGGGTTCACTTTGCAGTTGTTGCTGAATCTGAAACAACTTTTAAAGCTTTTATAAGCTGTTGGTGTTTTTGATGTTTCTTTTACTGACTTTCCAGGGCAGATGAACTGAGCACCCACACCCAGAGGGATATATAAACATACCCTTATTATGTACACCTGTTGCCTGTAGATAACTTGTTTTTATGCAAACAAAGCAGCAGGACAGGTTTTCATTTTCCAAATCTTTCAAACCGGTTGCAAAGGTATCTGGTTGCATCACGTGGGTAATTTTTACTTGCTGCCCCCTTGGCCTCATTGTGAATGCAGCCTAGACACAAAACAAAATACAAATGAACAGGTTGTGTAAAGTCAGGGGGAGAAGAAACATTTATTAGCAGTGGCACTAGTTTCATGTGCCTGTCACTTTGTATATACCCGCTGGTGTTTCCGTGCGGCTCCACAGGCCCCTGTAGTGTGTGCTCCCTGCTTGCCATCAAGTTTCCTCACGCTTCAGAAGTGTGATCTAACAAGTGCTTGACACTCGGAGCTTTTTGCACGTCATTCTCTGGTGGTGTTTGCTGTGCCTGCCTTGCGTTGTAATGATCCAGCGCCTGTTTGTTTGTGCTGAACAGGGAGGGAGTCACTTCAACCCACTGGCATTGCTTTCCCTCGCCCCTATCACACGAGATTGTGTTAAACAGAGATGCAAACACAAGCCTGTAAGCAAGTTCTCTGTTTCCGTTAGCTGCGCCAGTCAGACCAGTCCTAGCACACCTGGAAGTCAGGCAGCAAAGAACCATGTTTTAGTTGACCTGCTTGTGCAGCGTAAGTCTGGAGAGGAAAGAGGCTCTTTCAGTTCAAAAAAACGCTCAAAATATAGATCTACTAATCCCCTGATGTCCTCTGCCACGTTCTGTGTGCAGATGTTCTTAGAATTCATTCTATTGATTATAGATATGTTCCTGCTGCAGATTTGCCCAAAACGAACATCTTATTTCAGTGTCGTTCCTGTTAACTGTGAACGTCTAGGTGAGGTCTGTGGTGTCGTGTGCTAGTCCTCTGTGATATAGTTTCAATATAAAGACCCTTTCCATTTTAACAGTGGAATTTCAGTTGCTGTGTATTGATACAGACGCAAGAAGGGGGAAGGTCAAAATGAGTCGGGGGGGGGGGGGGAATTCTGGACTGTCCCATTGCTGTGGTAACAAAGGGTTCTATTGGTATTATGAGAGGTTATTTTCAGTGATGAGCTGATCGTAGTCAGTTTACGCATTTATAACAAATAATGCAACAATGCAATTCCCATGTGGCTGCCAAAAGCAGCAGGCAGCAAGTAAATATTTAGTGCTTCAGACCCAGTGTTGTCAGGCTACATGTAGCCTAGACTGAGCCCTTTCTCATGAATCATTTATTGACTCTAGGTAACTGCATCTTGTTCTGCAATATATAACTGTACTTTTCAAACACATTTTTAAAAGCTCTGTTTTGTAATCAAAAGCATTCGCTAGACCGCTCCTTGCCTTTTGAAAGATTGCTGTGGCAACAGATGTGCTTCGAAGGGTTAAAGGTCAGGGAGGCTCATCAGCACACATTGTGAAGCTGTGTTTCCAGAGCCCTCGCCTGGGTTTATCCTCTTCTATTTCAGCGGCTCCATGCGTTTCCTAATCCTCCCTGTAGAGTTGTTATACTGATGGCTGATGGTTTACTTTGCTGATTGACTGTGAGTGTGCGGGGGACCTGCATTTTGAGGCTCAGGGTTTGTGCTTTTGAGAGATTACTAAGAGTTCCTCGCCCCCGCGTTGTATCTCAGTGGTGAATGAGCAGCTGGCAGTGATTGGGATCCTTCATAACTTCCTAGCTGTTACCGTGCTTGACGTCTCTCTTAGTGCTTTGGCGTCAATGCAGAAACGCCCCTCTTAAATTGCTTAAAAGGTCATGTTATTTGCACGCTCCCCCGTGCACACTGGAGCGAATGCTCTTCTCAGTAAGAGCTAGTGTGTGTTACAGCACTGCCCCGGTCGAACACGGGGCTCCTCTTACTGTAAGGAAGAAGTCCTGTGTTAGCTGGGGAGCTTTTAACCAAACCGGTTTTGTGAAGGGGGACAGGAGCACCTCGCTACTTTTACAAAGGTGGAATTCTAGATGGGCACATGCAATCCGATCTGGTGTGCAGCACCGGAGAGCTCTTGAGCCAGGCAGGCTCAGATCATTCTGTTACTGGCTCAGTTTTTATTGAGGCCATCCTAGAAAACCAGTTAATCCTGTATCCTGTGCGGTCAATGGAACAGCTTCCCAGTGGGTCCTTGTGCTAGCCTGTTTGCTTGCTTGTGGCTTCTAGTCACTTCAGAACATCTATACAGAATTCACAAAACCAGTATAAAGCTGTCAGATGCTTGGTCTCATGCTTGCTGTAGCTACTGGGCTGGAAAGATAAGACCCGTTATCAGTTTCTAATTAAAAGCGATGGTTGTTCTTCGAGCCACAGGGTTAGGTGTTCCCGAGTTCTGATCACTATTAGGGGAGGATAAGAAAAGAAAGATACAGAATCAGGAATTCCTTCAGGACTGACATCATTTCACTTGCAAAATTGGTCCGTCTTCAACAAAACAGTTACTGCAGCCTGCAAACAGCACCACTTTTAAAAATTCAGCGTCGCAAATAGAACTCTACCTAAAATGTGTTTCATTTTACTTTTGAGTCCTCGCAATGCATCTTGTTTGAGGTCTGCAATGGACTGCCTGTGTATGTGCCTCTGCCTGGGCTGTAGCAGGGTCGATTCCATTTATTCAGCTTGCATCCCCCTGTGCCTGCAGTGTGTGGTGGAGCAGCTGCTTCTCTAGCAGTGTGTGTTCCACTGCGCTGGCTCTGTACCCTGATTACAAAGGGACTGTCAGGGCAGCACAGAGCCGGGGCTTCTGACACCTGGCACTGAGGGGTAAAGCATGGCAGAGTCAGCCCGGGGCTCGGTCCCGTGTGGGACTGTCGGACATTTTAAAATGGGAGTTAACTGGGTTTCATGCTGAGGTTGAGAAGGCTGTACAACCCAGTGCTTGAATGTCAGCCAGGAATCCAGACCGTTAATGGCAGTTTTGCTTTTGTAACTCTCTTAAGTGGCTCCTCCTATGCAGTTGGTAGGTTTTCGTCGTGCGTTGCTTTACTGATGGGATGGTTTCTTCTCTCCCTCCTTGCAGTCCCCCAGGTCCTCCACAGCTGCACAGAGTTCATTGAGAAGCATGGCGTGGTGGATGGGATCTACCGGCTCTCTGGGATCGCCTCCAACATCCAGAAACTGCGGTAAGAAACCCTGCCCAGGAGGAGACGAGCAGCAGGCCTGCTCAACTCCCCTGCAAGATTTCAATTCTCACTTGATGTCTGCCTTTGCTGAAGTAATAATCAGGGCTTGTGATGCTGTGCATTGAAACGTCATGAAGCCTGTGAATTGAGCAGCATGTTTCTGAGGGTTAGACACATCCTGTAGCAGCTTCCAATGCAACGAGTACTAAGAGATGGGGAATCACAAAGACCTGCAGGACTGTTTCACTGTACAGGTCTTTCTGATTTGCTATTAGCAAGGTGGACATTGGCCCTCGGCTACAGATCCTTATTGGAGAATTGGACTGATGAGGCAGTCAGGCATTGCATGTGATTGACATCTAACTCGCATTCCCTCCTCGTTTACTCAAGCTGCTCACATGTAAATCACATTAAGAGGCAAAGCTTTTGAAACCTGTGGTGCAATGAACAGCTTTCATGGTGTTTCAATGAAGAACCTGCTGGTACAAAACTAAGGCAGTCCTCCAAAGATTTGTTGTGTTCGGGTTATGGTAAAAGCTGATGGGTGTTAAAGTGTTTTATTGTGCTAACGTTCTGTGCAAGGTGTGTTTTTAAAGGTTGCCGCTCATGTATTATACAGAACATTTCTGCTTGTACTGAGAGGCATTGAGGCTCCTCAGAATGATGATCAGTCCAGTAAATGTCTTTGGATGTGAACTCATTTTACCCAGAGCAGGACGGTCCCAGGAGGGTCATTGGCTAGCCGTGGGACCAATCCTTCCACTGGGATGAGATTGACTGTTTGAGCCAGTGCTGCAGGGAACTGTCGGGGTTAATCCCACAGGAGCGGCCTGCAGAGGCAACTGCCTCACTTTGTAATTGGCACAAACCGAGCAGGTGTCTAATTGGTCTTGTGAAACACTGCAAACCTGTGTCTCAGAGTCTGCGCTGGGAGGGCTGCAGTTTGAAATCCGAGAGGACAGGCTGTTGATCGGCTCCCAGGTGTGCGTGATACTGGGCAATGATAACAGCAGCAGCAGCAGCACGGCTTTATAATATGAACAATCCCCCAGTGCCAATACATCCAGTCACAGGGAAGCTAAACCCTGGCAAGGAGAAGACACTGTTTCACTGAATCACTTTCACAGATGGGTCAGTAAATGCCTGCCTTGCGACCTCCAGTACAGTATCCCGAACAAAACCAAATGGATTCTATAGACACAGGATATTTATAATAGATAAACAGCACTGAACGTGTGGGTGGTTTTTATTTATTTATTTTTTGTACTCCAATCACAAACAGAATGGCGATTTGTGTGTGTATATAAATATAATAATATATATAAATAATTTATATTTAAGGCCCCTTTTGTAGGCTTATTTGAAGTCTGCAGTTAAACGTTATATTTTTAGTTAAAGATTATGACAAGATTTCAACTTTTGGGAAAAAAAGATGGTACGCCCTGCTCGTCAGATGTTGTTTGGTTGGAACTTGATTTGCAAGCTGTTCTGTTTTCCTGTGCGCTTGTTTGTTTGTCGCTCTGTACAGTGTTTGCGGCTTGATGTTTATCCTCATTTCAAGTTCAAACCGCTGTGTTGATGTTTTGGCTCTCATCTTCCTTCCCCGGGGGGTGGGGGGGTGGGGGAGCCGCTGTTAAGAATCTCTGCTGCTGGTTGAGACTCGCACAGATACCCCTGGCCCGAGCCTTTGCAATTTCACCACATTCTTTCTTTTTCCTCCTTTTTAATTCTGGTCTCCGAACTGCGAAAAATGACTACAAAAGATTTAGAAGTGAGTAGTTTTTCGAGATTTACGTAAATACAGTATAATCGTAAATCTCGAAAAACTACTCACTTCTAAATCTTTTGTAGTCATTTTTGTGTTACTTTAGTATAAATACATGTTAATTTGGATTCATATGTTGTTTTTTTCTGACTTTTTATGTGAACGAAAAGACACACATTTGCCCGTTTTCCCATTGGAAATAGTGATATTTTGAAATATCACTGTCCTGGTCACAAAAGCAAAGTTTGTGGGGAATAATAGCCATTTTCTATACTTCTGAGGCATAAGCAATTAGGAAATAACACTTACTACCCAGGAACAAAAATTGTGTTACACAGTGATATCATTTCAGACCTGGGAGTGTGAACCGTTCACGTGCCCGTAGAGGCGTCTGGAACGTGTGTATCCTAGACTCTCAGCAGCTGGATTGATTGGGTCGTTTCTCCTCGCGCTTCTCTCTGTCTCTGTACTTGTATAACATGAGATGGGGCTGATGCAGACGCACATGGGTTCAGCCAACCAGAGCGGCTCCCACACCCTTCCACCAGTGCCAAGGGTCTGCTGTTTTTGGGACGTTCCTCCATTAGAACGTTGTGTCCCAGGATCAATTCTAAGCTTTTGCTCCCGGCTTGTCTTGAGATCTCAGCTCCAGGAATAGTGTCTCTGTTTTTGTTCCTTGGCTTCAGTACATCTTGATCTCTGTACTTTTTTACTCCTGGCTCACAGATTTTCAGATTGGAATCAGAGACCAAATGTTTTCTTGCTTAACATTTATCATCTTCATTGAGTATTTCTGTGTTCCTCCAAAATGCATGGAGCTCTAGTTTCTTCTGCATGCAGTACTCCAAATAACACACCTGTGTGAGAGTGTGTCTCAGTGTGTGTGCGTGTGTCTCAGTGTGTGTGCGTGGGTACGTGTGTTTAGTTCTCACATGTTTAAGTGTGTTCATGGTTAGGCTATCTATTTGTCTCGTAGTTATTTTTCCTTTTTTTTTTTTTTTTTTTCTAGGCACGAGTTTGATTCGGAGCAGATTCCGGACCTGACAAAGGATTTGTACCTTCAAGATATCCACTGTGTGGGCTCCCTGTGCAAGCTGTACTTCAGAGAGCTGCCCAACCCCCTGCTCACCTACCAGCTCTATGAGAAATTCTCAGTAAGTTCAGCAGGGGCTTCTCCACAATGCCAGTCATGTAATGACAATCCCAGCATTGACAGGTATCCCAGCAATGAGGGCGGGGTGCACAGAAGCCCTGGTGTTAAGAGCAGTGTCAGACTAAAGAGTGTTGGGAGGATATTGCATCCTTTAATGAGGTACAGTTTAGGAACACTGGCCTGGACTGCAATGACACAGAAACTCACAACAGAAGGGGACTGTCTCCCTCTAGTGGCTGAGCATAGGGACTGCACGCTAACCAAAAACGTGGCTGCTTTTTTTAATTTTTACAGTATAGCTTTTATATGTGAAAACTGTACAACCAGTTTTGGATATGTTAGATTTGCAGAGATGTTTTAAAAAATCTAATTTGTGCAAATTCCAGATTTTCTGTAGGGAGGGACTTTGGCTGTTTGTGTAATGTATTATTATTTCTTTTCTTAGCTCATTGAATTGGTGTAAAATGGTAAATACTGCCGGTAGTGTAACCTAGTGCAACGTTACTGCCGTGCTGCAGAATGCACTTGTACTAGCGTCCAGATTGTTGATGCTTTCTCTCACCACAGGATGCAGTGTCGGCCGCCACCGATGAGGAGCGATTGGTTAAAATCCATGATGTCATCCAGCAGCTGCCTCCTCCCCATTACAGGTCAGTGAGATTCACAACGCCCTCTGCAGGGTGGAGTGGTAACCACAGTCTAGGCACAATTCCATGTGGTTCACAGTTCACCCTCCTGTAGATGCATCATCATCATCATGGGCCACCTTTAATAATTACATAGCTGGATGTGAGCCGTGCATTCTGTTCTTATTGCTGAATTGTGAATAACTGATAATAATGAAGTCTTGGAGAACGTGCTTTTAATAAGCAGCTAACTGTGACGCAAGTTAAACCACGCAGTGCGATCTCTTTCCAGGACCTTGGAGTTTCTGATGAGACACCTGTCGCACCTGGCTGCTTACAGTTACATCACGAACATGCACAGCAAGAACCTGGCCATTGTGTGGGCGCCCAACCTGCTCAGGTAAGAGCCAATAGCTGTGGGAGCAGCATGGCCGATTTTTCCATCAGTACGCTGCTGTTACAAGACATTTGTTGCAGGAAAGCTGTTCTTAAAAATACCAGTTTTCATTTTTGTGTGGTAGCATGGAAATATTATTTTATCAGAAATCCCATTCATATAGATGCATTGTTTGTGTTTCATACAAAGTGCAGTATTAAGATGATACCAGAAGCCAGGCATCGTGGGCAGTAACATGTATTATTGCTGATTAGGGCTGTTCTGTGGTTAATCAGGCAGCCACACCCTATTGACTATCAGCACAACACATTGAAATCCACAATTCACTCCTGTTTGCATAAAGACAGTTTATACCTGCAAGCAGAAGAAAGACGACCCGCGTTAACAATATTGAATGTGATCCCTGGCTTGCAGGATACCCTGTATAGTGGTATGAAGAATACAAGGCCAAAGCCAGCCTAGTGTATAAAGACATGAATAAGTAATCTGTGGAAGTGCGTGTCATGTGTGGAAGTGCTGAAGGTGTGTTTCGGTTGCCCCCCAGGTCGAAGCAGATCGAGTCAGCTTGCTTCAGCGGCACAGCAGCCTTCATGGAGGTGCGGATCCAGTCCGTGGTGGTGGAGTTCATTCTCAACCACGTGGACGTGCTCTTCAGCACCAAGCTGAGCTCACTGATCCGGGAGGGAGCAGGTCTGTACTGCAGGGGGCTGCGGAGGACAGCCAAGCAAACTGAGCAAAGCAAACGGCAGCGCTGCTTTAGGGAGGAGGCAGTGTGTCACACAGAGATGCATTTAGATAAGGCGCTGGGATTCATATAGAGCTCTAGAGGCACCAGTACAGTAGATACTGTGTTATAGAATGTATTGCAGCTTTTACTCGATTACGCTGCTCCACAGAAGTAAAAGGGAGTAGATGCTGTTTATATTTGTGCGTGCGTGCGTGTATTGGGAGCTATGTTGAGTGTCTGTGTTGGGAAGTGAGCACTTGTGTCTCTTTCCAAATTCAAACCGTGAATAAGCGATGTTGCCTGCGCCCGTAGAGAGGAATCGGTGGTTTTGTTTGAGGGATTCTCCCCACACAGATGAAATAAAGTTAAACGCAAAAATATCTCTCGGAGGCTGGTAATAAAGGGTTTCTTTCTTTTCTTTCAATCCTCACCCGCATGTAGTCGGTGGATATGTATGTATTAAAGGTAAGAGCTTCTCTAGAAATGGGATTGTATTCTGTGAGGGTGTTTCATTCTGCAGTGTGCTGAGCTCTCTTTTTCTCCGTAGTGGATAGTGTGCTTTGAATAGCACGTGTGAGATTGTCAGTGAAGACTCTTTACCTCAGAGTAGATTCTGAAGATCAGTAGATAGAATAACTGTGGAGGGGAATAACAAATGCCTCTGGATTTTACACAGGAACTTTTTTTCTTTTGATTTGTGCACTAAAAAATAAAAAGCTAAACAAACCATTAATTTGAGCTTGTATTTAGTGAAGGATTTAGAAAAGATCTTTATTAGGACCCGTCTCCTAACCCTCCCTCGCTCTCCCCTGCTCCCAGGACACTGCACCCTGGCCCGGCCCAAGTCTCTGCTGGTCTCCTCTCCCTCCACCAAGCTGCTGACCCTGGAGGAGGCTCAGGCCCGGACACAAGCCCAGATCAACTCCCCTGTCACGGCCGACAGCAAGTACATCGAGGTGGGGGAGGGCCCGTCCGCTCTGCAGGGCAAGTTCCACACCGTCATCGACTTCCCTACCGAGAGGTAACACAATACAGGGCACTGCGCTGCTGCTCAAACCCCTGGGTCTGCTACTGGCCTGCTAGAACCTGTTGTGTGCCCATCACAAAGCTTTGAAAAGCAACAATAACAGAGAGATTGTTTTTAATTCAATATACAGAGGGGAGTTTGGTTTGAAGTCTTTTATACTCGTAAAGGGTATAGATACAGTTAAACCAGGACGCTACTTAAAGTTTTGCACAGAGAGAACAAGAGGGCGTGAGTGGAAGTCGAGTAGAAGCTAGTTTAGAGCACAAGGTAGGAAGCACCTTTCTACACAGAGAGCTAGGAATGCATAGAACAGCAGACCAGGGACCTAAAACACTGGGACCATTTAAAAAAGATCCTGTGCTTTTAAATTAGTGGTGAGACAGTGGTGTGCTAACACAAGGGACGAGCCTCGCTGGGCCGAAATGGTTCTTATAGTTTTGTGAATGTCGCTCCTCAGGAAGAAGGTGAAGAAGTCCCCGGTGGGCAACTGGCGCTCCTTCTTCAACCTGGGCAAGTCCTCCTCTTCCTCCGTGGCCAAGCGCAAGCTGCAGCGCAACCGCAGCGAGCCCCACGAGATGAAGACCCTGGCTCTCACAGGTCAGACTGCAGCCTGCTTTAACACCTGGAGCCATCGTGGGCAGGGGGGCAAGACATTGACAGCGGCTACTAAACCAGTCAATCAGTGTTTCTCGCTGAAGTGTGACGACTTGAAACAATCCTGACCTGATCTCTTGCACCGATGGCTCCAGTTTGTCTCATTGCTTTGAGATTCCACACGTGTAATGTGAATGCTCTCTTGCTGTAGTGACCGTTAAGAGCCGTATTCTCAACAGTTTTTTGGTGCTGCTCAGCTGGAGGATGCACAGAGATGATTCACTGATTTTGTTTTTCTGCAGGCAGCAGAGCTGATACAGGCACACTGCGCTCTGCTAAAAGCGAGGAGTCGCTCACCTCTCTGCACAACGTGGAAGGTAGTGTCATTCATTTCTGTGACGTAGCCCTGTTCCTTTATGAGCGAGAGAGAGAGAGAGATCCAATGCATTTCCTTTCTGTTTTCCAGGCGAGTCGAAGCTGTACCGGCCCCGCAGGCCGCGCTCCAGCAGTGACGCGCTCTCGGCTTCCTTTAACGGGGACCTGCTGGACAGGCGGAACCACTGCGACTCCTACGACAACGTCCCGCAGGAGGACAGCGAGGGGGACGAGGGCCCCATCCGGGTGCCTGCGCTCATCTCCCCCCCACGCTGCGCCGAGGACATGGACCTGAGCCCGCCGGACATGGGTGTGGCCTCTCTGGACTTCGACCCCATGTCCTTCCAGTGCAGCTCCCCCCGGCCCGAACCGGACCCCCCCTCGCCCCGGATCAGAGACCCCGGCGGGGGTGGCAGTGACTCGGAAACCGCCTCTCCCCCCTGCCCTGACAAATTCACTAGCCCCTTCCTGTCTCCCGATTTCAGCCCGGTGCTGGAGGAGAAAGCTGTCGCCAAGCACACGTCTTTCGCAGTGAAGATGGTTCACGCCTTGTCCCCTAAAATCAGCCGCAAGTCCACAAAGCCCCCTCCCATGACCATCTCTGAACCTGTGGCCATCTCTCTGCCCAGCCGGGTGTCGGAGATGATGATGGGGGGCACCTCCTCCCCCTCCCCGCCCAGTCAGAGGAAGCCACACTCTAGCGGGGGCAGCCGCTCGCCCCCACCCCCACCCCAGGTGATCTCCGTGCTGCCTCGGAGCGAGGGCAGCCAGCTGGAGGGCTACTCCGCCACGGAGAGCAGAGGGCAGGGAGCCACGGAGAGGACTGACTCCTTCAGCCAGCCGCAGCAAGGTCAGTGGAGCTTCAGAGCATACAAGACACGGCACAGGTTATTCTAACCCCCGTCACCCAAACCTCATTGTACCACACAACACTGAGGCAGGTGCTGAACATGTCATACTTAAGAGATAATATATACAGTTATTTCTGTTTGTTTGTGTTTTGTAGCTGTGTTTTCATTCCTGTCTTCGAATTGAACAGTAATAACTGTTTCCCTTTCTAGACTTTACTTGTGTGGCTTCAAGCTGCACCATTGAATTAGATTTTTAACTTTCAATGGTTGGCATTTACATTTCACAATACATAGTGATAATAGGATCAAGGGAGGCTGCTGCAAATGTAAACAGGTTTACCAGTTTATATTCAGAGGGCTTCATTTGCTTAGCAAACAGCAAGGTAGCGCAGGTGGTTCACTCCGAAAGGCTGATGGTCTGGGAACTCCTGCTTTAGAGAAAGCTTAACCGAGCACATGCTCATCTGATGCTGTCCTGTGACCTCCTGCTCTGTGAGATCAGCCTGGCTGCCACTGCCTTGAATTTCAGCTCCTTCTGTTTTGTTCTTCCCCAGGAGCCGTGCCTCTGGACTCCCCGCAGGGCCCGGCAGCCCCTGTCAGTTCAGTGTCCCTCCTCCCCCCCCCTCCCCCTCCAAAGAATGCGGCCCGCATGCTAGCCCTGGCCCTGGCTGAGTCCGCCCAGCAGACCTGCATCCAGTCCCAGAGGAAGCCCCCAGAGCCCCAGGTGCCTGTCTCCTCCCCTCCGAGAGCACGAGAAGCACCTGAAACGCCCCCTGCCAGGCCCCAGCCTCCCCCTGCTGATTACGGAGACAGAGTGGCACCTGTAACCCCGGTTTCAGCGCCAGCTACAGCGTTTACCAGCGCCAGCGTGACCACTGCTAGGCAGCCCACTTCAGTCAGCTACTGCTTCACCATGAACAACGCCACAGTGGCTACTGCTGCTTCTACCGTCACCGCCACCACCAGCAGCAGCACCAGCAGCAGTACTGCAGCCAGCCCCATCACACCAAGTCAGCACACCGCAATCGCCAGCCCTCCAGCGCACAGGAGCCCGGAGAGGCAGCAGCCCGCCATGGGCCAGGTTCCAGTTTCCACTGCGCTGAATGAGACCCCAACAGCCGTGCAGCAGGTGAGGAGAC
This sequence comes from Polyodon spathula, assembly GCF_017654505.1. Classification (NCBI taxonomy): domain Eukaryota; kingdom Metazoa; phylum Chordata; class Actinopteri; order Acipenseriformes; family Polyodontidae; genus Polyodon; species Polyodon spathula. Next base: position 4,748,656 of record NC_054569.1, on the reverse strand, counting down.
TTGCTTTATTATGCTGACTATGGGTGGGTGGTAAAATGGTTGTAGCTGATCTACTTTTTTCCCCCCGAAACTGACTGGAGGATATTTAAGATCCCATTCTCTATTGTTTTGGCGCGCCTCATGAGTTTTCCTACCCTGGTTAACCCTGTTCTTGTTTCTCAGGTGTGGGCCAGTGGAGGAGTGCCTTCACAACGTCCGTTAAAGCCTGCTGATCAGCCCGCCCCGCTGCCGCACCAGCACGCAAGCAGCTCTGCCCGGTCGTCCTCCGGAATGGCTGCAGAGAAGCCCAGAGAGACCTCCAAGCCTCCTGCACTCCAACCGCGCGCAGAGTCTGTCCCCCTGTACCACTCCTACGGGCCCCCACCCCCGCCGGTCCGCTCCATCGAGAGCAAGCTGGCAGCTGCCACCCTCTCGGGCACCGTCGAGGCAGCGAACGCCTCCAACTTCCATGCCATCCTGGCTGGAGCCTCGGTGCCAGCCTCAGTGGAGGAAGCTCTGCCTCCACCCCCACCTCCCAAATCAGCTGCCCTCCAGCAAGCATACCTGTACCATTCCAAATCAGAGAGAGTGCAGGAGCCCAGCGTGGAGACCTATTACCATCACAGGGCTGGGTCGCTGGGGCAGCCCTCCGTGCCCTTCCACTACCAACCTGAAAGTGTGCCGCCCCACCTCTCCTACCCTTCCAAACCAGAGCCCCAGCCTGTGTACAGCGCCCGCAGCGACACCCGTTACAGCACTCTCGGACCGAGGGCCATGCACTCCAAACCCCGGGGGGTGCTCAGGGCTGAGTACTGTCCTGCAGGGCCCACAGTGCTGCGCAGCCAGGGGTGCTCGCCAGTAGACGCGTCGGCGGTGTACCCCACAATCCGGAGGGTCCGTTCTCTGCACGCGACTCCCACGGTCCGCTCTGTGCCAGTCTCCCGCACCGAGGTCCCTCCAGATGATGAGCTGTACTATTGCCAGCGGCCGGTCTACCAGTACAAGCCCTACCAGCAGCCCTTGCAGTCGGAATACCACGTCACCCAGCTGCAGCCCTACTTTGAGAACGGCCGTGTTCAGTATCGCTACAGCCCATCCTCGGGAGCCAGCCCCCTGGACGCACCCTATTACGACGTAGACCCTTACGGCACCATCCGGCTCCGCCACGTCCACTCCTTCACCAGCCGTGACCTGACTCCGCAGCTCAGCAAGGCGACCGGCAAGTCTGGCGGCTACCACTGCCTTTCGAGGGCATTGGTGCCCCCGGGCAAGGAGCACAGCTTCGTGAGTCGGGACATGCCCCCTTCGCAGGACGTCAAGGCACTTTACCTGGCCTGGGACCCGGAGGAGACCGACAAGTACCGGATGCAGTCCATCCGACGTGAGAGCAGAACCCGGCAGAAGAACAAAGCCCCTGTGATGTCGCAGTATGACAACGTGGGTCCTCTACTTCCAGGGGAACGTGGCGGGGTGGAGATCCTGCACCTGCGTAGCAAGTCCGACCCTGGGAAGGCTGTGCTAATGGCTGCAGAGGGGAAGGACGGACGCTGTGGGGCAGCAGCCCAGCCTCCGAGGCACCTTATTTCAGAAAGCGACGTCCTCTCCTATATGGAGCCCGATAGGCACTGCCAAGGGAATGGGCTGAACGACAAACCAGCTTTGCCTCAGAAGCAAGTTGGATCCAGGAACCCCCAGCCAATGCAGCCCCATAATCAACCACAACCTCGAGCTGTCCCTCCGCAGCAACAGGAATCGAGCCAGGATCACAGAAATGAGCCTGGAGAATATGAGCACAGCAGCAGGCACTGGCTGGAACACCAGTCCAGCTACGAGAGGCAAGACCCAGAGAGGCTTAGCATCCGGATCAGAACCACTAGCAGCTACCCTGAAGAGGATCCACAGCTGGTCTCTGGAAAATCCAGCGCCCCACCCAAACCAGAACGATCCCACAGCATCCGGGGAACCCTTCCACACTACCAGCACCACCCCACTAATCCCCCTCGGCACCCCCAGGAGAACCTGGAGAGGGACTACACCCTTCCACACTACCAGCACCACCCCGATAATCCCGCTCCGCACCCCCAGGAGAACCTGGAGAGGGACTACACTCTCCCATACTACCAGCACCACCCCGCTAATCCCGCTTTGCACCCCCAGGAGAACCTGGAGAGGGACTACACCCTCCCACACTACCAGCACCACCCCGCTAATCCCGCTCCGCACCCCCAGGAGAACCTGGAGAGGGACTACACCACCCCACACTACCAGCACCACCCCACTAATCCCGCTCCGCACCCCCAGGAGAACCTGGAAAGGGCCCATAGCTCTCAGTACTCTTACCAGCCCCATGGCACAAGACACAGTGCCATGACTGTCCTGTCGCAGTATGATAACTTGGATGACTACCACCCTATACCTCAGCCTCAAACTCAGCCCCAGGCTTCCCAGCCCAGCAGGGGGGGCGTTGGCACCCTTACAAGGGGTGGTATCAGTGGGGGTGGCTCTTTCATAGCTCCAGGCTTCCCCCATGCCCTCAACAACAAGGCATATTCTACTGCGCTGGGGCAGGGCTCCTTCCTTCAGGCAGAGATGTCCTTGCAGAGGCCAGAAGCAAAAATCCATGCAGAATGAGAGGCTTTTAGCAGAAGTAATAATAATAATAATAATAATAATAATAATAATAATAATAATAGTAGAAATTGGCAGCCTCTGCAGGACAGTGGACTGTCGTCTCGTGTTTTTTTTTTGTATTTTTTAAAGAAATGTAAAGAGAAATAAATAACACACAAAACAAACAAACAAAAATGCAAAGACTTTTTACTGGACTGAATGTATCGCAGGTTCTTCCCTTGTCTTTTTTGTCGCACAGCTGTTGTTTAGTAAAAGGGCAGGTTTAAGAAAGAAGGAAAAAGTAACAACTGCTCTTACTGTTGGGTTTGGGTTTCAAAGGGGGGGGAGCGGGGGCTGCATTTTAGAAATGCAGGCCCCATCTCTCTCACAAGAAGCTGTGCGTGTGCGTGCGCGTGTGCGTGCGCGTGCGTGTGCGTGTGTGTGCGTGCGCGTCTGTGTCTGTCTTGCTTTCTATTGTGCACTACCTGGTTGTTCCAGTGTGGAACGAGGGACGGTCTATTTGGAGGTGTCTCTTCTCAATGTATGTGACCATGTGCTCAGGTGGGACAGGGGGACCCCCGGGAAGCTAAGATGAACTGAAGCGGGGTTTTTGAACTCTTGCCTTTTATAAAGGAGAAATTTGTGCGGGGGGAAAAAAATGCTGTACAGGTAAACAGATATACAGTGTGTGTGTGTGTCTCCGAATTTGTAGAGAGACGTGGATATGCAGGTCCGAACAAACACATTTTAGGAGTATATTTGTGAGTAAATACAATGTAACACGGATGGATTGCTAAAGAGGGGTTGAAATGAAGACCATTTTAACTGTTGTGAATTCTGAGCTGTTATCTTGTCACTGCTGTACATGCAGTTCATCTCAGCAGAGAATAATACAAATCCATGCCTCACTGATGCCTTTTTAAATACTGTATGTGCGTGTGTTAATCTGTGGTATTTTGGCTCAAATTCTTTCTTGTGTGGGGGGTGAAGAAACCTCATAGGGTACATCCACACTGGCCTCAGAATGAGCAACAATAGAACCAAAATTAGATGCAGAATTGGGGGGGGGGGGGGCATAGCTATTGAGGTCTTTGAGTGTATTTTTTTTTTTTTGTACAGGATTTTCATTGATGTTCAGACCCCCCCCCCCCGTATTGTCAGTTTATTCCTTCTGTAAAATCGCTGCAAGAGGCAGTCGAACACCCACCTCGTCCCATTGTTTCAGTGTGTTCATATAAATACGTGTCTATAATAAGCATTTGGATAACGAAATATTTTTCTATCTTTACCCCTGCCGGAGTTTAAAAGACGCGGCGTCCCTTTTCTAATGTACAGTAAATGCTGTAATGTTTTTAACCGTTAGTCACGGTACACGTGATCCCGGCTTCAGTTCCCCTTCCAGTGAGCTGCAGTGCGCTCCAGTTATCCCCCACCCCCCCCTGCACAGCGAGGCACAGCTGCTATGAACTTGATTTAACAAATATAAGCAACATGGCATTCTTGAAAGCAGTAACATTCTGCATTAGTTGTCCCATTCTAAATGAATCTGTAGGTCTCATTCACAAAGCTAGTACTGCACGTTTGCACTTGTGGTGATGTGTATTACAGCCCGCTGGGATGCAGGGACTGTGTTCAGTGTAAATGAGAACCCAGGCACTGTCTTGAGCCCTTTGAGGTTATTGCAGTCGGATAATAAGAGCCCCATTACAGTAGAACGATGCTTTTTAGTTCATTGCAACTGACCCACTGCTAATATGATTACATCCAAGCCAGCTGATTTAAAACCGCCAGTTCAACCCCATTATTATCATTACTGTTTTAGAATCCATTTCCACACAGCAGCTTCTGAGATGTTGCTTCATTTGAACCTTTTAAAACTGTAATGCTGCCACTGGTATTGTTTGAATGCAATGTCTGTTATTCTGCTACTAGTCTGTGATTTGTTCTGAGTCTTGTAATAAATTATGACTTTTTATTTGAAAGGAGAGACTGCAGAGTTTGGCTTTCACAGTCGTTTCAGCAGTGTGGCATCAATACACTTCTCGGTTTGATTGTGTAATCTGGATAATATATTAACAAGAATGGCAAAACAAATAAAACAGCGGACATACAGCACTGGGGGTGTGTGTGTGTGTCTCATTTGAGTAATGTCTTCACTGGGGTTATTATAATGCGTGTGTCTCAGGGTTTACACTGCAGTGTGGCTGTCCTGTGGTATTAGTCCAGGAAGCAGGGGTAGATCTTTGTATCTCTGTGTTCCTCAGCGTTGCTTTCATAACTATTGCTACAGGAATATCCAGGTTATGTGTCTCTCTGTTTTGGTTGAAATAGAAAGAAAGTTTGCTACAATTTTTTATTTATTTACATTAGATGCCACAAAAAATAACAATAAAAAGAGATAATGAAGTAACAGTTTAGTGTCAATGGCACTTTATCAGTGCACAATTCTCAGCAGTCAAAGTATCCCTTGGTTCACTGCAGGGGGGATAGTACAAAAAAACATGTGAATCCTGCATGTACTGTGACTGGCTGGCACAGCAGCTCTCCAGGTGCATTCTCTGCAGTGTCCCTGTGGGGGTTTCAGGAGCAGTGGAGCGAGCGTGATCTCAAGGGCAGGTCTGGCCACTTCATCTGCTCTGCAGCGACTCAGAGACACCTTTCACTTGCTCTGGTTCAGGAAGTTCATTCTGTGCAGGGGAGGAGGAGGAGGAAAAAAATGGGTTGAAATGATGAAGCCAATTGCACATCGCTTGCACAGAAACTATTCTTGGAAGTCTTACATGCCTGGATTTGGTTCAGAGAACTGCATTCAGTAGAACTCAATAATACTTTGTTTGCATGTCTGTTTACCCCCAAAGTAAAGGGAATGCCACATCAAGGGATGGAGTGAGGGTTTCATATTGTAAATGACATGGGAGAACACCATGGGGCTCTGGAGAGCAAAAACAGCTACAGGTAAGACATCTGCTCTGTGCTGTTATCTGCATCCTGAAGATTTACCCACAGATGTCAGACTGTTTTTACTGTGCCATTTATAACTCTTAAAAGTTCATATTTAATTGGGAGGAACATAAGGGCCTGCTACTAATCTACCGCAATAATTAAATGATAGAAAATAACCTTGCTTTCCCTAACGACCAGCACGGTACTTGAAATCCTGCTGAATACGCTTGCTCTTTACCAGTGGGATTGTGACGTCTTTAAAAGGCAGCCTGTCCTCTTTAAGGGCATCGCCTACGGGGTCCAGAATCCTCCCGTCTCCCTGTCCCTCGCTGTCCATTCCTGCACAGCGCCCCTCACTGGCAGACAAGCCTGCAGACAGATCAGGTGACCTGGTTTAGCGATAACCTCTTACTTGCACTGCATCCAGCAAGCAAGCACAGACTTTACAGATCACCGGTTCGGGTGGAAATAACTGAGCTCAGAAAATCAAAACAGAACAGCAGCTATGCAATGGAAATCCTCCCAATGGCACTAAGGTGGGAGTCTGCAGTAAACAGCTCAAGAAACCGATATGCACAATCACCTAACCAGGGGCTGCCTTCCCTATTAAACACTTTCTTATAAAACACAGTAACCACGCTGTTGCACTACCGCTTTCTCCAGGTGTCCGACGTTGGCCACCGTGTGAAGAAACCCATGTCCACGCAGCAGGGGCTGCTTGAATTGCCTCTGCGCCTGCCTGCAGGTCTGGCACGATGCGCACTTTGTACTGGTGGAAGTTACAGCGCTGAAGGACTCGTGTGACAGACGTCGTGGAAATCCCGCACTCCCGAGCCAAGCTGCGTGTTGATTTCTGGGGATTAAGAGCGACGTTTGTCACGAGTGAGGAAGCCGTCGCGCTGTCGCTGATCAAACTCCGCCCCTGTCGGCGAGGCCCGTGGTGCACAGATCCAGTTTCTCGAAACCTCTTAATGACATTGTAGACCGTGGCGGTGCAAGGTCTCGGGCGGTGCGGGTATTTCAGGTGGAACATCACGCCCACTGCCCGCGCACTTCCTCTCATCGTGCTGTATATGGAGATAATCTCCCGTCGCTCCTCCACGGTGAATCTGTCAAATTTCATGTTTCACGTTCAGTCTGTGAACAAACAGAGAAGTAAATGTTCGTGGTTCTGTATACGACCCGCAAGTCCCCGTGCGAGTCAGGGCAGTGTCTGCAAAGTGAACAGGGCGGCTGCAGCGCGTCTCCTCCCGTGTGTTACTGTTACCCTGAACGCACATTCCTGAATGCTCCTGCCGCGATTTAACACCAACAATAAACTCGACAAGCGTCACAAAACACCGTCGCACCCTCCCCTTTGAACCCAGCACCGCGCTGCTCTGTTCTGGTTTATTTCAACCAGAGTACCCCATTGCATACCTCCTGCACCAGCGTCCCCCAGAAAACACCGTCGCACCCTCCCCTTTGAACCCAGCACCGCGCTGCTCTGTTCTGGTTTATTTCAACCAGAGTACCCCATTGCATACCTCCTGCACCAGCGTCCCCCAGAAAACACCGTCGCACCCTCCCCTTTGAACCCAGCACCGCGCTGCTCTGTTCTGGTTTATTTCAACCAGAGTACCCCATTGCATACCTCCTGCACCAGCGTCCCCCAGAAAACACCGTCGCACCCTCCCCTTTGAACCCAGCACCGCGCTGCTCTGTTCTGGTTTATTTCAACCAGAGTAACCCATTGCATACCTCCTGCACCAGCGTCCCCCAGAAAACACCGTCGCACCCTCCCCTTTGAACCCAGCACCGCGCTGCTCTGTTCTGGTTTATTTCAACCAGAGTACCCCATTGCATACCTCCTGCACCAGCGTCCCCCAGAAAACACCGTCGCACCCTCCCCTTTGAACCCAGCACCGCGCTGCTCTGTTCTGGTTTATTTCAACCAGAGTAACCCATTGCATACCTCCTGCACCAGCGTCCCCCAGAAAACACCGTCGCACCCTCCCCTTTGAACCCAGCACCGCGCTGCTCTGTTCTGGTTTATTTCAACCAGAGTACCCCATTGCATACCTCCTGCACCAGCGTCCCCCAGAAAACACCGTCGCACCCTCCCCTTTGAACCCAGCACCGCGCTGCTCTGTTCTGGTTTATTTCAACCAGAGTAACCCATTGCATACCTCCTGCACCAGCGCCCCCCAGAAAACACCGTCGCACCCTCCCCTTTGAACCCAGCACCGCGCTGCTGTTCTGGTTTATTTCAACCAGAGTAACCCATTGCATACCTCCTGCACCAGCGTCCCCCAGAAAACACCGTCGCACCCTCCCCTTTGAACCCAGCACCGCGCTGCTCTGTTCTGGTTTATTTCAACCAGAGTACCCCATTGCATACCTCCTGCACCAGCGTCCCCCAGAAAACACCGTCGCACCCTCCCCTTTGAACCCAGCACCGCGCTGCTCTGTTCTGGTTTATTTCAACCAGAGTACCCCATTGCATACCTCCTGCACCAGCGTCCCCCAGAAAACACCGTCGCACCCTCCCCTTTGAACCCAGCACCGCGCTGCCCTGTTCTGGTTTATTTCAACCAGAGTACCCCATTGCATACCTCCTGCACCAGCGTCCCCCAGAAAACACCGTCGCACCCTCCCCTTTGAACCCAGCACCGCGCTGCTCTGTTCTGGTTTATTTCAACCAGAGTACCCCATTGCATACCTCCTGCACCAGCGTCCCCCAGAAAACACCGTCGCACCCTCCCCTTTGAACCCAGCACCGCGCTGCTCTGTTCTGGTTTATTTCAACCAGAGTACCCCATTGCATACCTCCTGCACCAGCGTCCCCCAGAAAACACCGTCGCACCCTCCCCTTTGAACCCAGCACCGCGCTGCTCTGTTCTGGTTTATTTCAACCAGAGTACCCCATTGCATACCTCCTGCACCAGCGTCCCCCAGAAAACAGAAAACACCGCGCTGCGCACCCTCCCCTTTGAACCCAGCACCGCGCTGCCCTGTTCTGGTTTATTTCAACCAGAGTAACCCATTGCATACCTCCTGCACCAGCGTCCCCCAGAAAACACCGTCGCACCCTCCCCTTTGAACCCAGCACCGCGCTGCTCTGTTCTGGTTTATTTCAACCAGAGTACCCCATTGCATACCTCCTGCACCAGCGTCCCCCAGAAAACACCGTCGCACCCTCCCCTTTGAACCCAGCACCGCGCTGCTCTGTTCTGGTTTATTTCAACCAGAGTAACCCATTGCATACCTCCTGCACCAGCGTCCCCCAGAAAACACCGTCGCACCCTCCCCTTTGAACCCAGCACCGCGCTGCTCTGTTCTGGTTTATTTCAACCAGAGTACCCCATTGCATACCTCCTGCACCAGCGTCCCCCAGAAAACACCGTCGCACCCTCCCCTTTGAACCCAGCACCGCGCTGCTCTGTTCTGGTTTATTTCAACCAGAGTACCCCATTGCCCATTCGCACCCTCCCCTTTGAACCCAGCACCGCGCTGCCTGCACAACCAGAGTACGCATACCTCCTGCACCAGCGTCCCCCAGAAAACACCGTCGCACCCTCCCCTTTGAACCCAGCACCGCGCTGCTCTGTTCTGGTTTATTTCAACCAGAGTACCCCATTGCATACCTCCTGCACCAGCGTCCCCCAGAAAACACCGTCGCACCCTCCCCTTTGAACCCAGCACCGCGCTGCTCTGTTCTGGTTTATTTCAACCAGAGTACCCCATTGCATACCTCCTGCACCAGCGTCCCCCAGAAAACACCGTCGCACCCTCCCCTTTGAACCCAGCACCGCGCTGCTCTGTTCTGGTTTATTTCAACCAGAGTACCCCATTGCATACCTCCTGCACCAGCGTCCCCCAGAAAACACCGTCGCACCCTCCCCTTTGAACCCCACCGCGCTGCTTGAACCCCCATTGCACCGCGCTGCACCCTCTGTTCTGTTCTGGTTTATTTCAACCAGAGTAACCCATTGCATACCTCCTGCACCAGCGTCCCCCAGAAAACACCGTCGCACCCTCCCCTTTGAACCCAGCACCGCGCTGCTCTGTTCTGGTTTATTTCAACCAGAGTACCCCATTGCATACCTCCTGCACCAGCGTCCCCCAGAAAACACCGTCGCACCCTCCCCTTTGAACCCAGCACCGCGCTGCTCTGTTCTGGTTTATTTCAACCAGAGTACCCCATTGCATACCTCCTGCACCAGCGTCCCCCAGAAAACACCGTCGCACCCTCCCCTTTGAACCCAGCACCGCGCTGCTCTGTTCTGGTTTATTTCAACCAGAGTACCCCATTGCATACCTCCTGCACCAGCGTCCCCCAGAAAACACCGTCGCACCCTCCCCTTTGAACCCAGCACCGCGCTGCTCTGTTCTGGTTTATTTCAACCAGAGTACCCCATTGCATACCTCCTGCACCAGCGTCCCCCAGAAAACACTCCCCCACCGGAAACATTAACACAAGCATCTGAGTTCCGACTCAAATTCTACCCTGTGCGCGGGGGGACATGTTTGCAGAAACACCGCAAGAGGGAGAGAGAGTTTCTTTTTCTTTCAGATTTTGTTTTCCTCACTATTGTGTGTAATAAGCTAAGCGGGTATAATAACAGAGCCGGCAGTCTTTGTAAGAGTCAATGTTGGGCGATGTGTCACACTTTAGACATGTCCCTGCAGGGTTTAAATCGCAGCTGGTTTAACTGGAACCCTTTTGAAGGAACAGCGTGTGTTTAAGATCTCTCTTCAATACTTCCACCTGAAGAAGAGCCCTGCGAGCTCCTGAGAGCTGCTGAATCATCACCGTTATTATTATTATTATTATTATTATTGAGTCAGTCCGATAGAAAGGGCATCGCGTCACCTTCTCGAAGCGCCCCATGGAACCATCGCGCCATTGACATCACGGGCAGGCCAGCGCTGCAGCCAATCGGGAGTGAGCGGCTGACATGACGTGCCGTTTGTGGGAGGAGCCGAGCGCGTCGCCCCGCCCCAGCCTCGACTCCTCTCACTCCCATTGGTCGCTTTGATGTATTTATTTTCGATTGGCGGATTGTTCCTCCGCCCAGTCTAAATATGCAGGAAAGCTGGCTTTTGATTGGATACCGGATTCCACAGCGTTCGAAGCGTTTACCTGGCGCTCAACGCTGATTGGTTAGTTTGGCGCGGCTGTGTTTGCGGCGACGGTGGGTTAAGCTTCTCTTGCAGGTTTGTATATTTATGCGTTCAATTTAGTGCTTTTTACACTAAAATATAAAACCAAATTAAACCGCAGCTGCTGTTCAATTCAACTGTAAAACATGCATGGATGCAGCTTTGCGGTAATCATGGTTTATTTCACGGTCTGTTTCAAGCTATTCCGCGATTAACCCTAATATTTACTGAAGCGCAAACAGTACAGTAATAGCTGTTACTATGCGGAAAGTGTCGGTAAATATTTAAATTGTTACCTGTAAAAGTAAACGCTGAATTGTACAGTGTTAGCAGACACATGTTGTGTTTATTTTTTGTTAGAAATACGTATATTTACACTGTTTCAGAAATAGGATGTTTTTTATTTATTTATTTTTACGTAGAATTACATATTCAGTGATACGCGTGAGAAAACAACCCAGCCTTGGTTTGAAGTCATTTATTAGAAGCAGTATTGCGATCATGCTGTAATTATAACACCTGATAAATGCAGAATTCAATCTCGCAGTGCTATGACAGTGACAGCCCCTGATAACGAGGCGCACACGCTGCACCTGTGTGGTAAATACAGCAGCCCGGGCTGCTGAAAGAAAAGGCTTCCAGACTCGTGTGTTTCCACTCTGCAGATCAAGGCATGGATCTCGTTCTCAGTATTGCCGATCACTACTTCTTCACGCCCTATATCTACCCGGCGACGTGGTCGGAGGATGACGCGCTTCGGCAAATCCTTGGACTCTTGGTGGTGACCAACCTCGGAGCTGCCGTCCTCTACCTGGGCCTGGGGTCTCTGAGTTACTACTTCATCTTCGACCACAGGCTGATGAAACACCCGCAGTTTCTGGAAGTACGTTCAGGGAGAGGAGGGGAGAGAACGCAGTGTTGTGTGAAACATAATTCATATAATTCAATCCCTGATCCCTAAATCCCCTTTCCCATTGATTGTGCTGTTAGAACTCATTTCCTTTCAGAACCAGGTGAGGAGGGAGATCCGATATGCCATGCAGTCCTTGCCCTGGATCAGCATCCCCACGGTGGCCCTGTTCTTTGCTGAGATTAGGGGGTACAGCAAGCTGTACGACAGCGTTGACGACTCCCCTTATGGTAAGCTGCATGCCCAGGCGTCCTGTAGGGGAAGAGACTCGGTTTACACAGTCGCATGGGCGGGCATTTTGAGCTTTGCATCAGCTATTTGGTCACGGTCTCAAAATCAGAAGTTTAGCAGAACCAGAAGTTGTTTTTCCAGCAGGGCCTCTGAATGCTTTTCCTGTTGCACAGTAGGGTGGGCGTGCGCTGATCAGTTGTCTGTGTCGTCTCTTATCTGACAGGCTGGCTGGGAGTGATCCTCAGCATGGTTTCCTTTCTGTTCTTCACTGACATGAGTATCTACTGGATCCATCGGCTTCTCCACCACAAGCTCATTTACAAGGTAAGTTTGAGTTGCAGGGGATGCAGGAGCGAGAGAAGCTTGGGATCAGTGCTTTGTTCTACCTTGACCGTGTCTCTTTCCCCCCTGCAGTACTTCCACAAGCCCCACCACACCTGGAAGATCTCCAGCCCCTTTGCCAGTCATGCCTTCCACCCTGTGGACGGCTTCCTGCAGGGCCTGCCCTACCACATCTACCCCTTCCTCTTCCCCCTACACAAGGTGGCCTACCTGGGGCTGTACGTCTTCGTCAACATCTGGACCGTGTCCATCCACGATGGGGACTACCGCGTCCCCCGCTTCCTGCAGGCCACCGTCAACTGCGCAGCCCACCACACCGACCACCACCTGTTCTTTGACTACAACTACGGGCAGTACTTTACCCTGTGGGACCGTATCGGCGGCTCGTACCGACTCCCCTCTGCTTTCCAGGGAAAAGGACCCCTCGAGCAGATCAGGAAGCACATGAGTGGAGGCCCTGAGAGCGGCACAGCCCCCAAAAACGACTGAGCACAACTTCACTCTAAACGCTCCTTCAACGCGCCACCTATTGCCTTGTGATTTCTTAGTACACTTTAACAACTATTAAAATATATTACTGTCTGCTTTAGTTACGGCCAGGTGCCTGAAATACCCTTTCATTGTTTGATTTGAGTGTGTGTCAATGAAGCTGCAGTTTAGCTGCACGCAACCCATTCTGTTTAAACACCAGCTTGCTGACAGAGTGTAAGGGATCGCAGCTCTGGGACAAGACTAATGTAAAGGGCAGTAATGCTGTAACGACACAAGAACATCTTGCAGTCCTGTTGCGTTCCAGGGATGATTTCCATACGCTGCACATGTAGCACAGTGATAGTACGCTCAACACTCAATAATACTTCAAGAATGTAGAAACCAGGAGGAAATGTGGGATTCATTTCCTGCACAAAATGAAAGTGACGGCAATAAAGAATGTGGCGGTGCATCGTAGATCTATATATTTATTAAGATCAGTGCAAGGTGCAACTGAAGGAGGTTCAGGAGGGAGAGAAGACAATGAATTCTTTATTAAATATGGTGCTTTTAATAATATGAAACCGCAATGGGCTTTCTCTTGGTGTCAGTGAGTTAAACATGCCATAGAGAAACCTCTGAGCAGCCTGTGTTCTGTGATGAATCTGGAATTGAGCTGAGGAGCATGGTGAGAGGTGCTGTGGGAATGTGCCAGGTCTGACATGCAGTGTTTGTAGGATTTGGTGATTCACACATTGCCTGTGCTGGCACTAAGTTTGATCGGTCCAGCCCTGATCCCAGGCCAGTCGCTTGGACAGTAGCGAGAGGTCTTGCCAGCACAGGCTTCGTGTACAGTGGTTCTACACAGGATAATAATGGAAGTGTTTTGAATGAAAAGCGTGTGTGGCTCTCTGTGCGCAGTTAGAGGGCAGTACAGCGGAAGCTCTTTGAAAAGGATTCTCATTTGTAACACAGGGATTGTGTTGTTGTGTTGGATTGCGTGCTTGGGCTGTATGTTTTTCAACACGCTCTCATATAGGCGATTGTAAAGTGAAGCGGTGTGTAGACGGAGCGGACCTTACTGTCTGCTCTTGATTTCCTGAGTTCTTACATTTACACAGTAATCTATTGAACCGGGGCATCAAGTTGAAATACCGCCGCTCGCCACACGAGGGCGCCGGTGTGGAATCTTCGCTCAGCCGCGCACCTTTCCTTCTCAGGTGAGTCGCGTTATGTTAGAAGTGATGGAGGAGGCGAGTGAGACGGGGGACGGCGGTGGAAAAGCCGTTTGTGTTTATATATATATATATATATATACACACACATACACAATATGAATGGGTATTGTTCGTTTGCACACGGTATTTTTTCTTCGGAGAATTTGCACAGGTAAGTGTGTTTATTTTAATAATAATAATAATAATTAAAAACAAACAAACAAAAAGCTCTCCAGGAAGCGCACGCCGTACGTTTTAGTTGTTTCTCTTCGTACTTTCCCAAGTCCCAACGCTTAAGGCCGGCATTGTATTAGCGGAGAACGTGTTGTTGTTTCAGGAATGTGCTGTTCATGCCTTCCTAACGGGATTGTAAAGAGCGCGTCCTTCTTGTAAACGCACTGGAATGCAATGTGAATGGGAGAGTTGTGTAGCATTGTGACGTGTTATCACCATGGAGTTCGGTGGCAGTGTTCATATTCACTGACATTCACAGAACTGGTGACGTTTTAGCATCGCTCTTAGATGTCTTGTATTTATGAATTTATTGCTTGAATGCTCTTGTATTACTGATATAGTCAACGAGCATCAACAGAACTGTGTTGCAATAAAGTCCAAGAGACTCACAATAATACAAATGATCCTCATTTCACTACAGGAAAGGGTGGTACTGTATTAAAAGCGTGATTGGCTGCAATGAACCTTCCAAACTCTAGATGGCAGTGCGAATGAAAAAAATATAAATACCTGAAAATAGGGCTAACAGCCCAAACATGATTCATAATCCATTTTTAAAGGGAAGAGGGTTTTTAAACTACTCTGTGTGCGGGATAAAGATTATTTATAGAATAAAATAGTTTTAAAAGACTACTGTTAGTCTCAGAATAATAAAGTGGAGATGTCTTTAAACAAGACCTAAGGGAAGAAAACCCAAACGAGTCAGGTCACTGCTTTCTGTCTGTTCACTGGGAAGAGGGGCACTAGAAACATTCTGATGAGGGATTGCAAACCACTACAAAAGGGTGGCTTCCTTGCGCGGTGAATAGAGAACACTCATCTCAATGCAGATTTATTTTCGGATAGCATCGTTGAAAAGGCGATTCCTCACGAGTGTCCCAAGCACAGAGCATGAGACTCCAGGCACTAATCTATTTCTACTGCGCGGTTTGAGTTCTGGTTTCTTCCAATGCGTTCCTGTATTCTTTATAAAGCACTATTGTACAGGGCTGGAAAAAAAGACTTGTGTTGAATAGCTGTTTCGCCCATTCCTGGTTTTACTATGAGCCTGATTAGCCTCATTGGCGAGGGAACAGTAAGGTGACCATCTGTCTCCGTGTTCAGCAGCACAGTGCAGGCTTTTGAACTTGTGGAAACTCTATTTCACTGCAGTTCAGTTGTGCATTTCATTACCTGGACTAGCATTGCTCCTGTAGTGTGTTGTGTTATTCAGCAGATGCTTCAGGCAGTGATCACTGCTACCTGCCTCTTGCTGGATCTCAATGATCATTCAGAATAATGAATAAATACTGCACTTACTGGATTTCATTTCCTTGCGTTTACCCCCAAGATGCATGATATTCAAACCATGCTTTTGAATTGTGACCCGAGAGGGTCGCTCACTGGAACACCAGTGCTCGTGCCCAATCTGAAGAAAGATGCCTTTCAAGGCTAGCTTGGTCCTGTTGTGCTGGATGCTGTGTGTTGTCATGAATGTCTTTTTTTTTTTTTTAATATATATTATCTGTTTCTATGGATATGTTTTTGCCCCAGGTTGTCTGCTCCCTGGCTGTTCTGTTCCTCTGCCGTTTCCACTTCTCGTCACACGGAGGCTTGTGTTGTACCTTCTTCAGTCAGACATGGTGTGTATTATGCATGCTCCCTGTGAGCCCATGGGGGCGCATGGCTTGTGTGCTTTTATCAAGTTGCTTCAATAAAACAGTGTTTGCTTTTGATTATGCTTTGTTTATTGAGTCACAGTATTGGTTGCCAGTGTGCATGTAGGAGATGCTCCAGAGAGCCACAGCGGAATCTCAGAAACCCAAACCTGCCTGGATGTGCACTGATCCTCCTCTGTACCTCACTACAAACACAACTAGGATGTTAAAGTCTGGTTTCTGCAGCATGTTTTGAATTGTAGGTCAGTTTGAATTGGTGAGAGTCGCCTGTGTGTGTCGAACAGGCTGACAAGACTTTACACAGCCCCTGTGGTGAGTCCAACCTTTACATTCCCATAGCAAACCCAGCAAGCCTACACACGGGTCAATGCTCATACCTACTGTAAGATTCAATTATGTAATACAGCACTGAAGTAGCGTTCAAATAGAAGACTTTAATCATTACAGCTAGGAGATTTAAAACAAACGCTCCAGTGAAGACGTGACTTTCTGACACGGCCATCAGGTTGGTTCTCCAGCGCAACACACAGGCAGGCAGGCAGGCAGGCAGGACTCCACAGTTACATCAGCACACCTGAAAAACAAAAACTGCCTTTAGTTTCCTTTTTTCGATGATTGCTCTTAACAAGTAAGCAGCCCTCTGAAAAAACAGCCAATCAGCGATATTGAGACATGTCTGGATATGATTGTCAGCTTCGTAATACAAGCTCAGCACCTGCTTTACAACAGGGCCGCATATCCCAGCGCGTATTTCTGAGTCAGAACAGTGTCCTGCTTTTGTTGGCTCTGCAGTTCAGTACAAGCAGTGGGTTTGGAGTGAGGTGAGACTGCAGTGCTGTTCGTTTACCTGGGTGGCTTCAGTCTGTTAATATTGTAGCAATGTCGGTTAACGCCGATACCGCTGTGCAAAAGAGCCGGCTCCTTTGCAAGGAGCGTATATCGTTCTTATGTCTTCGTATGTGATTACGTGACCTGCCAGCCCTGCTGCTGCCTCCCCTCGTGCACGCTGCAGTATTATTGAATAACGTGGCAATGCAACCTGTGGAGGAAGCTGTGATACAATGGTAGACACCAATCCATATCTGTCAGTCCCCAATGCCTTCTAACATGATGACACAGAAATGTATTAACATGTGCTGCAGGGTCAAGGAATAATAATGCTGATCCTCTACTGTCTCCTTACCCCCGTAGTACATCTTTTTAATTGCATGAGCTGCGTTGCATTCATTCCACGGTTTCAAACTGTTTCGGCTCTTCTCCGTCACAGCCGGTTTTGTCTCCAGTTGTAAAGATGCTTTTAACCCCCGTTCCTGATGGTCAGTTACCCAGCTGACTTTCTTGATTGGTTTTGGCTTTTTCATCCTCCGACTGTCAGCCTAGCAGGATGTAATCTCAAAGCTGATCTGGGGCATTAATCTGCCAGGGGTACACTCGGAAAAACACTTCGAAATGTCATGCGCAATAGCAGCCAAGCACGACTCGCTCCCAACAAATCCGTTCTCATGCATCCACATTTTGGCCTCCTTCCAATCAGGGCAGCAGGTGGAACTTCAAAGCCGTTGTTTCGTTGGATCGGAATCCCATTAAGATCAAAGCCTCTGTTTTCGATGTTGCCAGAGCAGCCTGGTGGAATGACACAGCGGGCACAGGGGTCAAGTATCCGTACACCCAAACTGCTTTGCTGTTTAATCCCTTGCTTTAAACCTAGAATGTACTTTGAAACGTCCTTCTCTGACAGTTAGTGTTACCCATTAGGATCCTTTGCATAATTTAAGATGCTCAATAAAGAGATGTTCCTTGCATCTGATTGGTATTGTCCGCAGAGAGCTGCAGAGTCTCATTGAGAGTGGAAACTACATGAAGGTTATTGATTCATGTCCTGCAGCAGTGTGTGTTGTCCTGGGCATAGGCACCAGAGGGCTGGGACTGACAGTCCTGTAGCTGTGCATTAATACAGAACTAATAGAAGTCACTGTTAACAAGGCAAGATCCACACACACACTTAGCAGAGCAGCCTGGCCTTTGCTGTGCAGTCTCCAGTGTGTAAGCATTATAACAGGGAGTCTCTTCATGCAGAGGGTTTCACCTTTGAATCACATCTAACTGAATTGAGGATTTTAGATGATTTCAGACAGTTTTCTTAAGATCGTAGTAGTAGATTATCTATAACTAATGTCACCATAATAAATAATAATTAAAAAAAAAACACATGAAAATCAATTCTTCTTGGCCTGAAGCCCCATATACTCCTGTTTGTTTTGTGCACAACTCATTTTAAAGGGTTACATTTCATCTAATTAGCGAGTGGTCGATAACCAAATTGATGTCGCTGTGTGCAGCACACAGGAGTCTCACGATATTGTTTGCTTAAATAATCTGCGCTGCATAGAGAGCAGAATGGATTCCAGGTAATTCCATCTTCTACCAGCAATACTGGCATTAGGAAAGGAATGCAATCGTGCACAGGAGTAAAACTGAATTTCAGATCTGTGTTTATTACTGTAGTTACTGTTTGTAGTAACAGAACCCACATGGATACAGTTCATTGAACTCATTGTGGGGGTGTTGCTGAGAGGAAAGAGGCAAACTGTGCTTCTCAGCAGCTGTGCATGCCCATGTCTCTCTAACTGGGTGCAAGAGCACTCTTAAAGTTCTCCCCAAGTGTACTCCGTCCCCCAAAGAGAAGCAGCACAGCTTGCTAGAACATTAGCCTGCTGCGCCGTCTCAATTCCAGACCACGTGGTTTCATTGAATTTAAAGGAAATTACCCACGTCTTTAAATTCAATCAAACAGCACAGTGTTCTGTGGGAGTGAGGTGGCGCAGTGGGTTAGTGTGTTAGTATATCATGCTTCTCTTCTCTGGGGGACTGGGTTCAAATCCTGGCACTTTCTTCCTTTGTTTTCAAAGACTTGGTTAATTTCCTTTAAATTCAATGAAACAGCACAGTGTTCTATGGAAGTAAGGTGGCACAGTGGGCTAATGCGCTAATATACCATAGGTCTTCTCTTTGGGGGACTGGGTTCAAATCCTGGTAATTTCTCTCTTTATTTTCAAAGGCTTGGTTAATTTAGCTTATAGGTCAGTTTGAAAGCAGCATTTCCTGTGGGAGCTTGTGGTGTAGGGGGCTAATCACCTGGCCCTTCTCTCCCTGAAGACAGTGGCTCAAATCTGGGTCCTGGAGATGAGTTCCTGAAGGTAAGTAATGATGTTGATTGTGTTTCCACAGGTGGTGATGGAGATGATGATGATGATGATGGTGGAGGAGGAGATGAAGACCTGCCATGTGGAGGAAGGTAGATAGGAGAAGATAGAAATGGGGGGGGTCTGCCCCCCCCCAGTGGGAAAGAGAGTGGAAAGTGGGGTTGTTGCTTCTTGAGTTGAGCAAAACAACTTTTTCTGAAGTTGTGCCATCATTCTTACTGTGCTTACTTAGTCTTAACATTCATTCATTCTTACTTTTACTTGAGAATCCAAATACTAAATTGTTGTTGTTTTAAGACTAAGTAACGCACAGTAAGAATGATGGCACAACTTCAGAAAAAGTTGTTTTGCTCAACTCAAGAAGCAACAACCCCACTTTCCACTCTCTTTCCCACTGGGGGGGGGCCAGACCCCCCCCATTTCTATCTTCTCCTATCTACCTTCCTCCACATGGCAGGTCTTCATCTCCTCCTCCACCATCATCTCCATCACCACCTGTGGAAACACAATCAACATCATTACTTACCTTCAGGAACTCACCTCCAGGACCCAGATTTGAACCACCATCTTCAGGGAGAGAAGGGCCAGGTGATTAGCCCCCTACACCACAAGCTCCCACAGGAAACTCCTCTTTCAAACTGACCTATAAACTAAATTAACCAAGCCTTTGAAAATAAAGAGAGAAATTGCCAGGATTTGAACCCAGTCCCCCAAAGAGAAGAACTATGGTATACTAGCGCATTAGCCCACTGTGCCACCTCACTTCCATAGAACAGTGTGCTGTTTCATTGAATTTAAAGGAAATTAACCAAGTCTTTGAAAATAAAGGAAGAAAGTGCCAGGATTTGAACCCAGTCCCCCAGAGAAGAGAAGCATGATATACTAACACACTAACCCACTAAACCATCTCACTCCCGCAGAACACTGTGCTGTTTCATTGAATTTAAAGATGTGGGTAATTTCCTTTAAATTCAATGAAACAGCACAGGTGTTCTGTGGAAGTGAGATGGCACAGTGGGATAATGTGTTAGTATATCATGCTTCTTTTCTTCGGGGGACTGGGTTCAAATCCTGGCAATTTCTCTTTATTTACAAAGACTTGGTTACGTTACCTTATAGGTCAGTGTGAAAGAAGGGTTTCCTGTCAGAGCTGCTGGTCCAATGGACTAATCCCCTGGCCTTCTCTCGCTGAAGATAACAGTTTGAATCCATCTCTTGGTGGTGAGTCCCTGACAGTAAGTAATGATTTTACAGGAGGAGACCTGCCCTGCAGAAATCTCTTCTAATGTTTCTAACTGTACAATAATAGAAGAAAGTCCACTGATTTGAACCTAAAAGCAGGAACAGCATTTATAATAATAATAATCATTCATGGCGCTTAGCAACAATGTCAGCAGAGGGCGCTACAAGGTAATAGAAAAGTAAATTATGCCACTGAAACACAATCGTTGAAGAGCAGTTCTTTTGAATAGTTCAGTATTTACATACAAAACCATCACCTGCCTGTATTGAATGCATTTGATAAGTGTAGCAATCTCTTTCAAATATTTGTTACCAGCTTTGAATAGAAAATCCTTATTATCTGCAGGGTGTGTGTATGTTTTATTTAAACTCCTTTGAGCATTATCTCAGAATTGTGTGCATTACTGAGCTCTGTCCACCAGAGGGAGCCACTTAACGCTCAATGCCAGTGCTGAAGGATGTGCAGCTGACCCCCAAGTACAACACAGGGTATCACTTGGAGATGGGGGATGGGGGATGGGGGATGGGGACCAAACAAAGTTTTTTAAATAAAAGTAATAGAAAGCGTAGAGCAGCTTTGCTCTTTTCTGTGATTCTGCCATTTGGTTCGTGAGTAGAGATGCACTTCTTCACTTTGTGATCTGCAAGACGACACAAGAATATTGTAAAGAATGCTTCAGAACCGAGACACGCTTCCACCTCCTCTTCCCTGAGGCTATTTCCAGTGCGCCCCAGTTAGATAAGTGCTGCCTGTTCTCTTCAGAGCGACTCTATTGTGAACCTCGCAGATAAACAGGAATTCAATCACAGTTGTGTTTTGCTGCTGAGGTAATTTCAAGGTGTTTCCACCCCGGTTCATCTTGTCCCTTACTTTCCTGAATATAATGGTGTGAAAGAGCCAGCTGGAGACACAGGCATGCCATTGAGTATCAGGACAGGGGCTTCTTTGTTCCAAGCCTGCTGCTGTGATGACGAGTACAGATACAAACGCTTCAGGCTGGCAGGCTACAGGGTGGCTTGAAAAAATGCACTAAAAATATACCTTGAACTGTGTCTATCCAGACTATACTACATTGCCAACGCTTTAAGAATGTAAGGAAAACAAAAAAAGAACCCAAACCTGCAATTATTGCAAATATACAGCCCATGCCTGTGTTACCCACTAAACCCATATCAACT
The DNA here is from genome assembly GCF_017654505.1 of Polyodon spathula. NCBI lineage: Eukaryota > Metazoa > Chordata > Actinopteri > Acipenseriformes > Polyodontidae > Polyodon > Polyodon spathula. The sequence continues at coordinate 4,727,292 of NC_054569.1, read as the reverse complement.
GTGCGAGTCTTGCGTCTCAGCAGAGGGATTTCCCATCAGGCAGCTGCTTTGATCCTCAACACAGTGGCTGCACTGATCAATGTGACTTTACAGAAAACCCGCACCTGATAACTGAATTAGAAGTGCTTCCTGATGGATCAAGGCTGCAGAAGCGTGCACCATATTGTGACAAGCAATAGCTGTGTTTACAGCAACAGAACGCTGGACAGACACTACATTTTTCAGACATCTGTCTCTCTTAGAGTTCTGCATATACATATGCACCAGTATACACACACGCACACGCACACACACACACACACACACACACACACACACACACACACACACACACACACACACACACACACACACACACACACACACACACACACACACACACACACACACACACACACACACACACACACACACACACACACACACACACACACACACACACACACACACACACACACACACACACACACACACACACACACACACACACACACACACACACACACACACACACACACACACACACACACACACACACACACACACACACACACACACACACACACACACACACTACTTCAAATGAACAGATCACAGAGGTTTCCCCACAACTGGCAAGCACTCAGTGTTGTGGATGAACTCTCCTGGGAGGAAAAAAAATCAGCAGCTCTCGTGGTCGTTGAGTTTTTTTATTTTATTTTGTTCCTACGATGCACCTACGTGATCTGCTCATTTAAAGATGAAAGTATCTGTCTGTTTATGTGAACTGGTAGAATGCCTGCCAAGCAATTCCATTCTTGCTTCCTGACCAACCTCGGAAAAACAATTCAGCACTGGACAGCTCCTCTGCTGAGCAGCATCTCGTTCAGCTGTCCAGCGAAGCTCTGGGTACCTCAGAAACACAGCCACAGACCCTGCCTTCTGGAAAACGTGTCAGATTGGCCAGGTTCATCTCAAGGGATGTGATTCGAATGATATCCTGCCAGTTAACTAAAAGTTAATGAATATAACGGTCATTTCCACGCCAGTTTTAATTAATGGGCTACAGAATGGAAGACTAGCCCACCATAGTCCTTGTGGATGTGTAACAGAAATGCAGGACACTGGAGAAGTGTGAAGGGATGCAAACTGAAGAGTCATTCCAAAGAGAATGAGGTTTCTGTATCTGTTTTCCTTGGGACTTTTTAAATTTTATTTTTATAGCCCAAATAAAAGCCTTTTGTTGGAGCATTGATAGCCATTCCCACAGGTTACACAGTTGTTTGCAAAATCAGAAAAACCAAGAAACTTTCTAAAGTTGGAAAAATTCTTAATAAAAACAGCCAATTCACAAAATGTGTCTTAAAGTTTTGTGAAGAGGAAACGTTTTACAGGGATGACAATGACAGGTACAATTTGTGAAGCGTTAGAGGTGATAAGAGATGTCTGGAATGTAAAGCGAAGTCAGTTTCAAATTGCTGACAAGCTGGTATTCGAGCACGGGCAGAATTCAAGTGCAGACACACGTCTTTACAAACTACTTACCTGCTAATTTGACCTCATAGTTTTTTCTCAGGTTTTTAATTCAAAGTCTTAGAGGGCGGAAATGAAGTTTTCCCATAGTTTATTAAAAATGCAATTTCATTGAGCAATTCTTTCAGACTCGCTAATTATAGATACAAGTAACGACCCTGGCTTTGTTAAAAATAGAGCATAGAATAACAAAAAGTTAACGAAGTTAAAAAGAAAAAAGTTTGATTCTGAGCACCCTGGAGTATTTGAACTAGGACTCTGCAAAGCTCAAGATGAGAGCCTGCAGATCAGTAAACTGCTGTAAAAAGTCATTAAGGCTGCAGCTCTCTCTACCCTCTCGGATTACCTCACTGTTAGAGTCAGGACTGGAGATTGGCTTTTTCCATATATAACCTGAGTGGTAGTGCTACTAATATCAGGGTTGGTTCATCTTCTTTATTAGGGTCTCCTGTCCCAGAGTGCAGAGGGTATGGGTGAGTTACTAAGCTGTGCTGTTCATGACTAGAAACCAGAGCTGCATTGATTGGCTGATTGGTTGATTACCCTTCTCTCATTGGTAACTTTTCTTGCGTTTTTATGAAAAATGAAACTCTTCAAAGGTTTCATTGAAGACCAGCAAAGAAAACACGGGGGACTACGACAGGTGTCAGTCAACAGGTAAGTGATATAAGAGGAGGCGAAACCTTCGAGCCAACATCCTGCAGAACTGGCAGCAGATTATAAGCTTGGCAATGACTGGTTTTGATCGCACAGTACTCTCTCAAGGAAAGATCTGCGTGTTCGTGCAAAACCTCTGCGTTGGTGTACAAAATGCTCTGCTTCACATCGGAGAAACATTTAAAACACACACAGCTTGCATCACCGTCAAGATTACCATAGCCCCATCTCTCAAGGTTTAGCAAAAGCTTGGATACAAGATGCCCTGTGGCTATGAAGAAATCCACGATGCTTTATATCCCAGCAGATACACAGCCACACTGTTGCATGGTTCACACGCCAGTGATCCTTCCTTTGCCCTGAATTCAGCTGATGGAATTAAAGGGCTTGTGGATGCAATCAGCAGGATGGTTCAAAGGCACAACTCGCTAAATCTGTAAGGCTTAACTCAAGACGCTTGGGAGCGGTAAACAGCAATGGGACCCAGAGATAAAGCATCATGTTTATCTGAGTTCAATCCAAAGGGTCAGGATGAAGGTCAGGCCGCTGTATAGAAGAACAAGTAAGACATGTCACTGAGGGCTTGACTAGCAACATGCAAACCTGCGCTGCTGATTAACAGCTGAGAGCTCTTCATCGCTCCAGATCTGAGCTTTAACAAAGACACTGTGTTATTAAAGCACTTTTATCCACTGCAGGAGGGGACAGGTCAGCGTAATCACCACTCATTTACACTGAAGTGATTAGGGTACAAATCAAGCAGGACAGTGAAGGTGAAAAGACGATCGCTTCCCAGAACACGGCCTGTTGAACCGGTTTGATAGCAGCAGTGGCATCTTTATTTGTGTTCCAATTAGCCATAAACAACGACCTGAACCCTCAATAAAAAATACAGTTCAGAAAGCATGAACAAAACCCTTACCGTCACTGAAATCAGGGCCTCGGGAAGTCCTGCGCAGAAAAATAAACAGCACTTAAAAACACAGTGGAAGAACGAGTAAATGTAACTTTAACTAGCAGACTGATCGCCTCACATCTCAGCATTAAAAACATGTATTTTTAGCATGCCTGTGCTGCCACTTAGAATCATCTTCACAATTATGATAATTGCAATCAGAGACTCGAAATCTAGCCCCTAGGTTTCCATGCCGACCTTATTTTCATTGCAAGCCCTTTTACCACGACACGCTCAACTCAGATTTGTACATCTGGTATGTGAAAGGAGTGGAAACGAATGCTTTAGAACTCATATCCCCAAAAACATTTTAAATCCTTTATTAATATTAATACTGATGCTACTTTAATTGCACTTGGATTTGTTTTTCTCTAAGAATCAGCTGTATAAAAACCCTTTTAAAAGCTCCGCCTGATTGATTTATTATTGTGCGACTGCCACGTTTGCGTGTGCGGTTTTATCCTCACAGCTGCTAGGAAAATGTCCTGGTCAAATATTAGGAATAACTAAACAGAGACACCATTTAAAAAGAGCAGCTTTCCATTGTGATGGAGGCAGCGTTCCACATCTGAATGAACAGGAGAACATAAGAAACGTTTGGGGAGGACAAAAAGCCATTGAGCCCAACAAGGCTCGTCCCCTGTCAGCACACCCTTATTGCGTTTAACCTGCACACTGTGAATCACAAGCATGACCGGGCACTTTTCACTGTGAATCACAAGCACGACCGGGCACTTTTCACTGTGAATCACAAGCACGACCGGGCACTTTTCACTGTGAATCACAAGCATGACTGGGCACTTTTCACTGTGAATCACAAGCACGACCGGGCACTTTTCTTCCTCATATAACACAGTCCTGTAATGCTTGCCTTGTTTGTTTTTTTTCCTCTGAAGTTGCAGCAGATATCTACTGCATTAGCTTGTCATTAATCACGACAGGCAGGACCAGTTGAACTCAAGGGCACGTCCTACAGTTACGCATGCCTCACGATTCTTCTCTCTATAGCATGTGGCTAGGTGGAATGGATCATCAGTAAGACAATTAGAACCTGGCCACATTCTACTGACTGTGCTGCCTTCTGTTTGTTTAGAACTGTGTCTGTGGTTGTCAAGTGTGTTGCTAAGGAAATGAGGTATCTCACCCAGCTTATGCAAGTCATTATCTGAAATAATCAGCCCATTCAGGGATTAACCCATTAAGTACCCCTGTCCTCGCATGACAAGTCATTTGAACAGATTTTCACCTGCTTCAATACGATTAGCTGACGTTAAGAAGCACGAATCTACGAGGCTGTCGGACACTGAAACTTGAGACCTGGAGAGCTCAGACAATAACGTGAAGATCACCAGACACGCAGCAACCTGCTAATGTTAACAGAGTCTAGAGACACTTAAACAATCCATCAGCTTTGATATAAAACGGGTCTCCTCCTCACTTCACTGCACTGACTAGCACAGGATACTGCAGTCTACCTGCTGACTGACAGGTTAACAGCTTGCTATCCTTCATAAGGGTACTCATTACTAATGAGACACACACATGATACACAGCAGCACACAGATAACATGCAGTTAATGGGTGATCTGCAGCAGCGAGGCTTGCAGGGGTGATGCCAATTGAACGCTGCTACGCAGAAATAAGTAGGGGCCTCTCACCGGCGCCAACTGTCAATCTAAAAGCAATCTGGTTTCCGAGAGCCTGTCCAGGTATGTATTTGTAGATGTATATTTCCTCCTGGATGGAGCCTGGAAATGTATATATTTTTTATATAATTGTAAATGTCTGAGTGTCGTCACCTCCCCTCAGAAACGGACAGGGTGAAGCGTCCCCTCTGACAGCCTCACTAAGCCCTGCCACGGAGGCAGGAGGGGTGGGGCGGCGCGCCTACTCTCTTCTGACTCAGAGATCTGTGAGCGTCACTTATCACAGCCTGGGAAAACAGCCATTCCACCTGGGGCTTTGCAAACAGAGATAGTGCTCTTAATGTTAAAGAGGTGGCATGCTTTTTACATGATGCACTGTAAGTAGACACCTGTATCAGAAATGGGGTGGGGATAGGGTTAGACCATCCTAAAAGATGCACACATTAAGCACATTGTAACTATGCATAATAACATTGTAGTTATACATGCATTTACTATGTAAATAAACAGTCATTAGAGACACTTCATGTAAAGTGTTATCATATATTGTTACTTCCCACAGATATTTTTCTGTAGCTTTTGTTGTGAGATCTCCAGTGACCATGGGCACATCTCCCCAAACTGCACCGTGTTTGCTGTGAGAAACGAGAAGCCCTCTGCCAATTACGATGACGGCTGTCTTCTGCGTCTAACCCTGCGAAAGTCAGGCCTCAGGATCAAGCACAGGCTGGGAGCTGCTGAGGAAATAAAGAAGCACACTCTCTCTCCCTTTCGTGCCAGCCTCCTCTCCACAGTGTGTTTCAGCTCTGCCAGACAGAAGCACCCCACCGGCACCCCTCCTGTCTGAGAACTCTCCCAGCAGTGTGGGATTGGACACAGCTGCAAAAATCTGCTTTCCTCAACAAAATGCGTGACTTTTGAGGTGTTTTTTTGAGATGTATTTGAGGTGTTTTTTTTTAAAGATGTATTTTTAGAAGTTATTTGAGATGCCCAATGAAAGCTCAAAGAGGTCAAGTTTTGGAACTGTTTTGTAGACTGCAAGCACTGGAAGCGCAGAACTTTGTGTGCAGTTTCAAAAGGAATTTTGCTTTTCTAAATCCAAGGACACAAGGGTTCAATTGAGGCTAAATGGGCTGAATTCAAACAGAAACCAGGGCTTTGAAACAAAGTTGCTCTTTTTTTTTTTTTAAAGAAAGAAAGAAAGCAGAGCATTTGATGAGATCAAAAAGCCACGAGCGTATCCTCGCTTGTTAAAAATGGAAAGCAGCTTCAAATGATCCACCTCCTCCCACCTCCCATGTCTAAAATGAGAGATAGAAGAGCCTGGAACTACTCTCTGCCCTTCTGGGGATATTATCTACTCACGTCTCGATGCAAATGAATAGCCAAAGAGACAATTTATTCAATTACTATTAACCTTTTAACCAGAAGCATGCCACCGTTAGAAACTGTGCGATTAGTACCAAGTTTGCGAGGGAATGATATAGCATATATTGCTTCGATTTTACATAGAAAAAGGATATGAATGGCCTGACCTTCACAGATTAAACCTAATCAGTTATCAGAAATGAAACATACCCTGAGAACTGACCCTTGAGTTTTAATCTTGCAGCTAGCAAGCAATGCATCATAACGACAAGTTTCACCCAGTTACACAGTAAATGTTATAGTGAATACTTACAATGTACTGAACATGTACATCTTTTTGCACGATATATGTCAGTACACAGTGTTTCAGAAAAGGGTTAGGGTAGGTTTAGAGTTAGGATTAGGGTTATACCATGCACAGTAAACGACACATTAAGTGCATTGTATCTGCGCAAATTAACATTGTAAGTGCACACGTGTTTACTAAGTAACTCCCATGCAAAATGCACAGTAATTAGAGACACGCTGTCACGCGCTGCTCACCCCAACAATACGAAGGTTGCAAATAGAATCAGCTCATTTTTACTTTTGCTTTGGTTACTGGAATGACTTCTGGTGACTGCAAAGGACCCTCGCAACCCAGAATCCCTTTTTAAAATGCACACAGCAAGATAACAGGGAGAGACCGGACTGCTGCCTTTGCATGCAGAATCCAGACCGAGCTCAGAAAATAACTTTGACAGCACGTAGGCCATGTCTAATCCATTCCAGGTACCCATTCAACATGCTGAAAGCCTGATAATGCATTTATGCAACTGGAGGACTTGTCTACCTCATTAAGGAATAAAATGCTTTTGATGAAGAAAAATGTCAGTTTTGAGGGGCTTTCATGACACAGCGTCCCTGGAGAGAATAATCTATGGGGTGACTCTTACACAGAGGAGGTTAATTAATAAGCACACAGAACAGGGGTCATTACTCAGACACTAAAATCTCACTTATTTGCCTAACCAGGGCAATGATGGAAAGCACAGCGAAGATTAATATGCTTGTTAGAAGAACAGAGTGGATAATGATCACTGTGGTAGAGTCTGATGTACTGACAATCAAAGAGATGATGCCAGTCTTCACAGGACCATAGGCACGCACAGTACCTGCATCTGAAACTGCACTCAACCACGAGCCATAGGCACGCACAGTACCTGCATCTGAAACTGCACTCAACCACGAGCCATAGGCACGCACAGTACCTGCATCTGAAACTGCACTCAACCACGAGCCATAGGCACGCACAGTACCTGCATCTGAAACTGCACTCAACCACGAGCCATAGGCACGCACAGTACCTGCATCTGAAACTGCACTCAACCACGAGCCACAGGCACGCACAGTACCTGCATCTGAAACTGCACTCAACCACGAGCCATAGGCACGCACAGTACCTGCATCTGAAACTGCACTCAACCACGAGCCACAGGCACGCACAGTACCTGCATCTGAAACTGCACTCAACCACGAGCCACAGGCACGCACAGTACCTGCATCTGAAACTGCACTCAACCACGAGCCATAGGCACGCACAGTACCTGCATCTGAAACTGCACTCAACCACGAGCCATAGGCACGCACAGTACCTGCATCTGAAACTGCACTCAACCACGAGCCATAGGCACGCACAGTACCTGCATCTGAAACTGCACTCAACCACGAGCCATAGGCACGCACAGTACCTGCATCTGAAACTGCACTCAACCACGAGCCATAGGCACGCACAGTACCTGCATCTGAAACTGCACTCAACCACGAGCCATAGGCACGCACAGTACCTGCATCTGAAACTGCACTCAACCACGAGCAACGCACAGACCTGCATCTGAAACTGCACTCAACCACGAGCCACACGCACAGTACCTGCATCTGAAACTGCACTCAACCACGAGCCACAGGCACGCCACACGCACAGTACCTGCATCTGAAACTGCACTCAACCACGAGCCACACGCACAGTACCTGCAAAACTGCACTCAACCACGAGCCATAGGCACGCACAGTACCTGCATCTGAAACTGCACTCAACCACGAGCCATAGGCACGCACAGTACCTGCATCTGAAACTGCACTCAACCACGAGCCACAGGCACGCACAGACCTGCATCTGAAACTGCACTCAACCACGAGCCATAGGCACGCACAGTACCTGCATCTGAAACTGCACTCAACCACGAGCCATAGGCACGCACAGTACCTGCATCTGAAACTGCACTCAACCACGAGCCATAGGCACGCACAGTACCTGCATCTGAAACTGCACTCAACCACGAGCCATAGGCACGCACAGTACCTGCATCTGAAACTGCACTCAACCACGAGCCATAGGCACGCACAGTACCTGCATCTGAAACTGCACTCAACCACGAGCCATAGGCACGCACAGTACCTGCATCTGAAACTGCACTCAACCACGAGCCATAGGCACGCACATTACCTGCATCTGAACTGCACGAGCCATAGGCACGCACAGTACCTGCATCTGAAACTGCACTCAACCACGAGCCATAGGCACGCACAGTACCTGCATCTGAAACTGCACTCAACCACGAGCCATAGGCACGCACAGTACCTGCATCTGAAACTGCACTCAACTACGAGCCATAGGCAAGTGATTTTCTCAATGACTAAATAAAAATGAAACCATACTTCTCTTTTAAAGAGGTGGCATTACATACCGGTTAAAAGAATTACTAATGGAATGTCTGCAAAGTAAGGCCAAATTATTCAGACAAAGTGATAAAAAATGGTTTTGCAATGACACTCATTTTAATATTTACATAAAAAAGAATGCCATCATTTGCTTAGAAAAACACAACTGATTAGTTTACTAATTAAAGATAATGAAATGTGAATATACAGTAGCACCACGAATGCATAACACCATTGAAAATAATATCTTGTTCATAAGCAACGGAGCATTTAGTGGTAATGCAATTATAGATAGCTCTGTAATAAATTGCATTTTTGAGTGCTTGTCTCGATATGCCACTGTTATTTAAAAAAAATGATAGTTTGAGAATTAAAAAAAAAAAAGAAATCCTGATATAGATGTTCATCCATTCACTACATATCTACATATTTTAATGAACTGGCCAACATACACTGTGTCCATCCCCAATAGAAACTATTCATTAGCAACACTACCAATCTTCTAGAGCATATTTCTAAAGAATGAAGCTATGATGCCTATTCTGTACATGCAAATGAAATATATAATGAAGGAAGGGCTAGTTAGCAACAAAAGGCACCTGCTGTACTGTTGCCATGCTCACGAAGCATATGGTTTAATTAAATACATGTATACAAAAAAAAAACTGGACTCGCAGCTCATTGTATCCATAATAACACAACTCATGTACCTAATTCATAACGAGAGAGAGATAGAGATAGAGACAGCGAGAGAGAGACAGAGAGCGAGATCAAGAGAGTGAGAGTGACAGAGAGGAGAATGAGTAGAGAGAAACATAATGAAAGAGAGAGATAGAGATAGAGACAGAGAGTAGAGAGGAGAATGAAAGAGAGCAAGAGAGAAATAGAGACAGAGAGAGAGGAGAATGAAAGAGAGATAGAGAGTGCAAGAGAAAGTAAGAGAGAGAGAGAGAGAGAGAGAGAGAGAGAGAGAGAGCACGCTCAGTCTTTGTCGCACCTGTGTTCCCTCATTATAAAGTTGGGTGGAATCACTGCATCCTTGCTAAAGGCATGTGGCAGTTTCTTGTATGGGCTAACTGCAGCTGTTGGAGGCTGTCTGATTAATCCTGGGAAGTTGCTTTTTGCTGTGTTGTATTCAAGGACTTTTGCTTTATTTCTCCATTATATATGTCTTCCTAAAGGGAATTTTAAATAGATTTTTATAATTTGATCTTGAGTTCATCCACACACAGGACATTCTGTGGTTTCAAACACGTGTGCAGTACGATCATAAGGGAGGGGTGGGGAGCGAGGTACATCACCCCTCAGTCCTTGTTCTAGTATTGCAGCCTGTCCTACGTGGCTAAAATGTATTTGGTCTTCTTTCAAGTTCACAAAAAATCCGAGGCTGCAGATATAACTGGTCATTTAGGTTATTGTTTGTAAATGCCTCCGACAATCCAACTATTTGATCTCCTTTGAAGAAGTCAGCTAGGAATTACAATGCTCGCCTACCCATGACGAAAGCCTGCCGTCACTGCACTGCCTTGTCAATCAAGCCATCAGCAGCTAAGTGACAGCTTGCAGGGTCAAGAGAATATGAAGGATGCCCCGCAATGCCTCGGAAAAGCCAGTTCAGTGACTTTTTCTTAACTGTGGAAAGTGATCCCTAGGGATATTTCAAAATGTGACTACCGATCCAGAGCTATCATTTCGCTGAGATAATTAGACTCATTGTCCAAAGCGGTTTTTACTTTTCAGTTCAAATTAAATCAAGAGGCACACACTCAGAATCCAAAGCAGATGCAATGCAAGATTAAATCGCATCACAATGTACCCTTTCACTGTGATGCAGGGAACAGTGAAGCACGCAGTGTTTGTAGTTTAAAAACCAAAGAGGCTGCAATTATTTAACATGTGCAGTATTGCATATACTGCAGCATTAAGGGATCTGAAATGTTTTAAAAAAAAAAAAAATGCCATCAAAAATACATACAGTCGATCGCACCAGTAAAACTGGCGTCAATGGATTTGAAGGTGCTGTAACAGTGTTATTGCAGTTATTTATTAGCTTAACTATATCAACGTATGAGATAAGTAACTTCTAACAGAAAATGAAAATAATTTTTCAACGTGTTAATATGGGTGTTGTTAACGGTAATAAATTAACTAAGTTTTTTTAATTGTTTTTTTAATTTTTAATTGTTTTTAGGATGCAGAAACTTTTTAGAAGAAAACATTTCAAATTATAAAACCAAGAAATATACGTGACTGTGAATCGGCTATTATTTCTTCCCCGAAGAAAAGCTGTCAGTAACTGTCACATGGGAGAGTGCCCGGCTTCACAGAAGGATATCATTAGTAACTGTAACATTACAATCCAGGGTCAAGAGAAATGAATATTAAAGACACGCACACACGCTCAGTGCAGTGGCGCTGTGAATGGAGCAGGAGCCTCTGAAACACAGCCCCGAGACGAAGATCATTACTGTGTTATTGAGATTACCTGATCAGCTCTCCTAGCTTACTCATGCATCCCACTAGATCAGGAAACATGGCAGAGATAATCAAGAGAGGACATTGCCACGAGGGATGGGGTTTGTAATGTTGCGCTGCCCCAGCTCACAGCACCAAGCTGTGCCATGGCTGCTCAAGAGCACTGGTAACACAGAGCCTAGATGGGTTTGGATTTGTTGCCAGCGTCTGTCTGCTCTCTGTCCCCACAAAGACACTGTGATGCATAGTACTCATGGGTGTGTGGTTGCAATGCAACAAGCGCTTGCTGTGTCTAATTACTGTGTATTTACACAGCAGTTACACAGTAAACACATTCGGCGAGCGGGACTCAATGCGTGGAGCTTTCGAACGGGTGACAATCATATCTAACTGGGTTCCTTCTCTCTTTTCTTGGCATGCCAGTTGTGATGCACTGTATCCTGGCACACACTCCCTCATTTACACACGCATTGTGCTGCAGTCACTTTTACAAGCTCAGGAATTCACACAGACTGCAGGCAGCTCAGGACTCGAGCCTGTTCAATCATTTTCATCCCATCGTGCAATCCCTCCGCTGCTTGCCTGTCAAATCCACTCCAACACACACCTAGTGCTTTAGCTGCTTTGCTTTCCTGACTATTGGATTCAGTGCAAAGACCACCTCTCCAGCTGTGATCCAGCAGCACTGCATGGGTCCTGTTTAAATGGGGCTTTTCTTTACTGTAACATTGTAACTGTGCCTAGTAACACTGGAAGTGTGTGTAAGTGCACACTTACTAAGGAAGTCCACAGTAATTAATAGACACTTCATGTAAAGTGTTACCAATGTTAGATGTTACTAGATGTCTCAACATTTGCTGTAGATGGATGGAATTAGACCTTGGCTAATTCCTGTCCTGATGTTAATCTGTGTGGTTGCTTGTGTATTGAGTTGTACCTGTATTGAAAGCGCCTTGCTGGGAGAATCCCATGCTGGCTCTGTGGATTCCATCTGCTCCAGGATATAGTGTGGAAGCACACATCCCTATGTGTGGAGCATGTTTCCTATCAGCATTTGTTCTAGGAAAGCAACTGGAATGGAGCCTGCAATCCAAGCAGTGTTGCAGTTAATTAGACCCCATCAGACCCAGCCTCTCAGCTTGATGGCTTCCTAATATTTTAATTCAAGTCTGTTTAATTAATCTTGTCACTTTTAATAACCAACACAATTCATTTAACAAGGGAGAACAAAATGGGTCTGAATTATTAGTGATGAAGGTAGCAATGTTCTTTTATAACAACCTCATGTTTTAACAAAACCCCAACTCTGATTAACTTCCACTTTCATTAGCGCTCTGTATCTGTAATTAAATTGATTATCCCTTAGCGTTTAGTGTTATAACCATTACCTAAATTAGATCAAGCTCACAGCAACATCGTTTATCAGCCCTGAAGACAACTGTTGTGACACTTCTCAGCTTTCTGTCTGTCTGGACGGAGCTCACAATTCCTGCTTTTGGCTGAGGGTTAGGGTTATCGTGTGTAAAAAAATGTACACATTAAGTACATTATAACTGTGTATAATAACATGTATATAACTGTGTATAATTCTCATTCAAAAACTCAAACTGCAAGCGCGAGAACATTATTCACAATCCTGCGACAGGATGCGTTAAGTCATCTGTTATGATTTTAATTTACTGCCTGTTTTACAATGTCACCATGTGCACTCACTATCATTCTAGATGGCTGCTGCTGCTGCTTGAATAATTATTTGCTGTGCGAGTGTAACAGGCAGGGCTGTGTCATGTCCTGACGTTATGGATCCTGACCCCCATGAAAAGAGGTTACAAGCTCTAAAACAACACCTGAAGAAGACGACTGATTCTGGCGTGGGTGGTCGCCGCTTCGCTTCTACCTGGTGACATTTACAAACCGTTCAGGCAAAAATGTCCCTTTTTGGTACCATTTTACATTAGAGGCGAACTGGCACCCGCACAAGAACCACAATCAGCCAGGTTAGCTGGCTTGAGGAAGGCTGTGGATTTACCGTCCCTGCCCTCTCCTGACTGCCTAAGAAGGATTACTGCTCATCCATAACTTTAACATGAGGGCCGGACTGACAGTCTCAATCAGCCCGCTTACAGCCGTTGTTAACGGGGCTGTTACATTACCCCTCGAGACGGTTATGGCTGGGAGACCAGAGCCAAAATGCACCCCGTTTTGAGTTAATAAACAAATACATGAATGCAGCCTTCTTTTCCAGAGTGTATGCGGTCCTGTTACTCATTCTGTGCACAGGAAGCAGAAACACAGAGACGCTGTAGTTTCTTGCCAGCTGCTGCTTAGTGACACGAATGACAGCCTGTTAGCCGCTGTCCTCGAGCGGTTTCTGCGTGTTCTACAAGCCTGTCCTTTGAGCGCTGGCAGGGATGACAGTTCGTTAGGCCCTGTCCTGCTCGGGCTTGCTATCTCTGTGACTGGTGACAAGGCCAGAGAGGCAGCTTTCTTGCAGGTATGGGTGTTAAGGGGTAGTAATACGAAGCTGTTAATAGAGTGAGGAAATCATTCTAACCGATCGATAGCCAGACACGCTGCTGGCCTCCTGTGGCCTTTCCAAACCCCAAACTCCTGCTTGCTGAAGCTCACCTTTAATCAGAGCACACGACTGACAATGACTCCCACCAGTGGTGGATTAATATGCTGCTCTATCAGAGAGGCTATGAAATCTGGTTTATTTAGAGAGTGGGGAGCAAGCCCAAATGAGTCACTTGAACCTTCAACCTCCTCCTGCAACAAAGAAAATTCCTACCTAATGCTTTTTTTTTTTTTTTTTGTGGTTGTCATTTGCAGATTTGCGTTTGAAGAGGAATCATTCAAGATTAGAGCAGCTGGTATGATGAAAAAACGCACATGACATACATCAACAGCATGCGTGTGACATACAGATGGATGGACCGGACAGACAGACAGACACCTCCTAGAACACCAGCCCCTTTCACAGGGCAAGGGAAGGCAGGAGAGAGTCACACACATACAGACACATTTAGAACTGAACCCAGTGCGCACACACACACACACACAGACACATTTAGAACTGAACCCAGTGCGCACACACACACACACACACACACACTTAGAACTTAAACCCAGTGCGCACACACACACACACAGACTCACGGCCCTGCTCAGTACCCAAAAGGTTAAGCATATTTGTAGAAAATCAAGAGTTTACAGGATTAGAGTCAGAATGAAACTCCTAATCTAGATGCATTATGAATGATTGAAAAGACATCTTGCTTCCGACTGTTTAACCAGCTCAAAAGTAATTAATTATACCCTCAAGGCACCCGAATAAACAGACGCATGAGAAATACATTCAGCTCCAATCCCACTTCAACCAACATGCTTTCACACACGTTCTGGAGTTTTTCATCATTTCCAATTTAAAGAAGGGTTTGGAAGCAGATGCGATCTCACTTGAGATGAATAGACGTGTGCAGTATAACGATAACCCTCTGAGCGCACTTTGCTTTGTAACCACGAATAAAAGCTTCCCTTGCAGGGTGCTCCATTACCATTCCCGTGGAGAAACAGCATCAGTAGAAGCGCAGGCAGACTGGTGTTTAAGCATCGCCACTGTCAGCTGCATTCTCCGAATGTCTCATCATGTAAAAGCACGTTTCACACGCAGGACACACTGCAGAGTGCATTGGAGACAGAATCCCACTCCTCTGCTGAAGACCCGACAAGTAAAGACATGTGTTGAGGTACAGAAGAGCTCACTAACTCACCACACTCGACCACACTGAGAGTGCAACGCCTCCCCTTATCTCAATAACAAGAATACAGGGTGTTGCAGTAGAAACCACTGCCTGGTTAAGACAGTACCTGTGACTGCACAGTATTGCTGCAGTATAGTAACTACACAGCTGTTTCCTCTCACTAGTTGTTGCTCTGCTTTTATTCTGGTCTCAGGTTCTTGCTTGGTTCTCAAAGGGGACCGGGTGTGTTAATCGCTTATGTTTAGTCAAGTGATACAAGCATTCCAGTAGTACTTATTCCACAAATGAGGACAGCTAACTAACTGGCTATCTTCATATATATAAAAACACACTAAAATGACTGCATATGATAAAGTTATTCGATGCATGATCTAACTGGATACAGAGACACTGCCAGATGGATAAGCTAGAAGCTGATACAAGTTCCAGCCAGTACTGCTGTTTTTACCCCAGTATATCCTCAAAATAACCAAAGCACCTTGCACAGGTTCAGTGAAAGAGGTCCTTTTTAGTGCAGTTCCTTTGAAGAACTGCCCAGTAACCCGCGGAGACAAGTGCTGTCATGAGCAGAACCCAGACGCACAGCCGCAGCCTCTGACTCACACACACACACACATTTCTGGCTACATCTCTGCCAAAGGTTGCCGCAGCAACTAATCAAGGGCACTCCTGTTATTAAAGCGTACGGAACTCTGGGGCCCCATCCCAGAAGTACATCTGACATGAAATCAAGAAAATGGAACTGTGAAGGAGGAGCGCAACGAGTCAGGAATATAATTCAGCCAAGTTCCTTGCCTGTCCTTTTCACATTGACGTAGATTGACGTCGTGCTTGTCCCGGCCCCCAGGACCTTGCCTTTTTTCGTGATTGGTGACAATGGGGATGTGACAGTTCTCTCATTTGTCAGGGGTTTCCTGCCAGATTCGCTGGAACTCCAGGGAAGAAATCATCTCCGAGTCTCGCCGATGAAGGGCGTCCAATAAATACAAGTTTAGCAGGCCTGCCAAGAAGCCTGGCAGCAGGTTTGCTGCTCTGCCTGCAAGAGCTGAAAGCGACAAGGGGGGCTTTTAACAGGGGAGGGGTGGAGAGCGTTTTGTGAAGTTGGAGACATTTAACACCTGAAATATATCATAGAAAATAATGGGGGGAAAAAAAGTATTCTTTGCTTGGAAATATATACGTAGCATTTGTTTCTAATTATGTAGAATAATGAAAAAAAAAAAAAAACCTGCAGCTTAAGGCCCCTAGTTTTCAGAGAGGAATAAAATACTTTTTAATGTCATAAAACCCACAAGAAATGACAATTTAACCACTCCTTCACTATCATATTATACAATTATTTCATCTCAGAAAGCCTTTTGAAACAGGACGGTTATCGCATTGATTGTGTGTGTGTGTGTACTGTCATGCTGCCGTACTGCAGGTACAGGTGTGCGAGTGTGTGGGATTCTAAACTACGTCTTCAAGCTCTGCTACAGATAACATTTCGACACGGCTGTTAGGATAACCCCTTCAAAGAGCCTAATGGTGCTCTACTTTAGCTGGTTTCTCAATGACATTCACATGGAAGCAGGTACAGGCAGCAGATGTGCACAGTGTCTGTCTGCTGACACTGCGCTCCTCCGTGGAGCCCGTAGAGGAGGCTCAGTGAAGCCGCAGGGTTGGCAGCATCAGTCCTTATCTGACAACCGCTAACCCGACTGCATGGCAGAGCTAAAAACAAAACTGAAGGTGCACCCACTAACAGGCTGGAAATCTTCCCAGAAAACACTCGACTCCCTTCAGGCAAAGCATTAGCATTCCTAATTTATCAAAACTAAACTTCATAAGCGAATCAATAAGGCTTTTATGAACACAAAAGTCTCCAACATTTGGCCATTATGTGCAAATCATAGGCAAGCAAGCGCTAAAGACTTTAAAACTGCTACTTAATGGCTTAAAAAACAGAATCGCTCACAACAGATGCCTCTTTGAAGCCTCACAGCTTTCTCTTTGCACACGACCCGATGGATGTTGGGTTACTATATTGGCGCAACATGCAGAAAAAGAAAAGCAGTCAATTTGAAACGAATTCCTCTTAATAAAACACCTAATAAAAACAGTACAGGAACAGCCCTCTAGGACCACAGTTCCTATCCCGGAATTAGACCAACGTTTCCTTTGTCTAATCTTCTAACAGAGTTTCTTCTGTGCAGTATATCTTATGACAGAGTGTTTAAGGACGTTACAGATAAACTCTGGATCACAGGCTCTACTGCAGTTCAGAACCAGCTGGCACTGTATTTCCACATCAAACAGCGTCAGAAGGAAAGGCAGAGCCACGGCACAGTCCAGGTCTTCCCAATAGGTTTCTATGGGGCTTAGAGGAGAGGTTGGTCTTTGGACACAGAAGGAGCGTGCCAGACAGCAGGCACTCTAATAATGGATAGAGGGCGTCTGCCTGCAGTTACAAACTCAGCAGCAACGAGTCTGACGCCTTTCACATGGACTAAATGATCACCGTCGCCGCTCCTGGACAGCAAACCTACCTAGCAGAGCACAGGGAGGGGCGATACAAGCTAGCAGATCTTAGATAAAGAACTCTGAAACGATGGCTGCTTTTGAATTTATCTGCTCTTATGTATTATCAGGGACAAAAGCATGATGATGCAGCACTTGGGAGCGATCATAAAATGGCCCGCTGATAGGTGTGTGCTACTCGTCAGCTAAAACAAAGGCAATAAAGACCTAGCTGACAAAGGAGGCACGCTATTGATCTTCATAACGGCAGGTGGCAGAGGAAGCTAGAGCTGGGGGACACAGCCTAGTGGAGGGCTGAGACTCAGGGGTCCTGATTTTAACAGGGCCAGAGTAAAAGATTAATTTTGTTGTCTAGGAGCAGCTGTATTTGCATACGCTTGCAATCTGTGATTTTGAATTCTGTGCCAGTGTATCTGTGAATGTGGACTCTGATGATTTAGAACAGAGACTCACAGCTGGGGGCACAGCAACACCGGTAGTGGTGTTAGTTGGTAAGCCTGCCAGAAACAACAGCATAGAAACACACATACACACAATACAGGATATTAAACAGGTAAGAAATACTGCCTGTGGGGTATAAAGGAAGTGACGGTTGCCAGCTTTGGGTAGCGCTTTACATTAAGTGTCTCCACTGCTGTGTATTTACATAGTGGTACATAAAGGTGTACTAACACACAATTGCAATGTTATTAGGCACAGTTACAATGTACTTCACATGCAAATCTGTTTGCATGATATATGCAAGTACACAATTGTATCAGAAAATGATTAGGGTTATATCATGAATTACACGTTAAGTAGATTGGAACTGTGCATAACAGCTTTGTAATGATGTGTAAGTGCTCATGCATTTACCCAGTAATTACAGTGCAAACACAGAGTAATAAGAAGCACAATGTAACGTGTTATCCAGCTTTGCTATGTGATTTCTTCCATTCTAGCCGGAATCCCCTCTCATACACTGCAGCAGACACCCTGGTTTCACACAGACAGTCTTTAGTAGGAGCACAGCAGCTAATAACACATAGCAGTCTGGACAGGGCTTTCAGACCTTTGACTTGGAACATTTTCAAGCTTCCTTCTGCCCCATGGCTGTGCCAGGTGCTCCACCAGATGTCCAGCCACATGCACGCCCCTTTGCGAATGATGCCAGTGGATGTGGGTGTAACTGACAAACAGCGCACATCTCTTTCGTGGCATTCCTCCCATCATCTATTCTGCTGCTGAATTCACAGCTTGTTCATTGTTGGGGTGGCACAGAGAAAACCAGCTGACTGTCGCTCTGCTAGCACAATACCCCGAACACACTTTCAGGGGGACTGTGATCGAAGCAGACCTGCACGCAGGACAGAGCTATATTAGAGTGCTGCACCTTTACACACTGCAACCTGAAGGGGCTTCTTCTGATACTGCACCCCGGCCCCTTTCTAACATTGGAAACAGCACCCGGCCCCTTTCTAACATTGGAAACAGCACCCGGCCCCTTTCTAACATTGGAAACAGCACCCGGCCCCTTTCTAACATTGGAAACAGCACCCGGCCCCTTTCTAACATTGGAAACAGCACCCGGCCCCTTTCTTTCTAACATTGGAAACAGCACCCGGCCCCTTTCTAACATTTCAGCACCCGGCCCCTAACATTGGAAACAGCACCCGGCCCCTTTCTTTCTAACATTGGAAACAGCACCCGGCCCCTTTCTAACATTGGAAACAGCACCCGGCCCCTTTCTAACATTGGAAACAGCACCCGGCCCCTTTCTAACATTGGAAACAGCACCCGGCCCCTTTCTAACATTGGAAACAGCACCCGGCCCCTTTCTAACATTGGAAACAGCACCCGGCCCCTTTCTAACATTGGAAACAGCACCCGGCCCCTTTCTAACATTGGAAACAGCACTCAACTTTCCAAAACTTTGGTACAGTAGATGCAAACTGCTTTGGAGTCATTTCAGAAGCAGACACACCAGTTCAGAGTTTTTTTAAACTGCATTAAAATGCCTCTTGACTGCATCACAAAATGAGGAGTAAAAAGTACACCAAGTATTTCCCCCAAACCTACTGTATCGAAAGATCTATTAACTTTGGGTATTCGGCATTCTTGAGCAAAATAAAAGGCCCTCCAGTCATGAAGGTGGACCCATTTCTTACTGCTTTCATTAGAAGTTTCTCTCTGGTTTTCTCAGACCCCAGTGATCTAACTGCAGTACTAGGACAGTCAAGGAGCCTCTATAAAACGCTGTTCACAGTCTCCCATTCCCTCAAGTGTTCTCCTATTGTTCGCTAATGAGCAACATTGTCTCGCAGTCCTGTAGCAATCGCACCAAGGTAATGGCAGTGGAGAGATTCTGAAATCCACGGTCCAACAGTCAAAAGAGAAAGCAATCGCTGTGCTCAGCCCCGCTGGTCTGTGGTAGAATGCAGCACTCAGAATCTTTCAAACAGGTTGGAATTGAGGTGATCAGACAACGAGGTCAAAGTAACAAGCTTGAGCTGAATCCCTGAATATGAGACAGAATTGGAATTCATTTAAAAAATATTAAAGGGCAACAAACCCTGAGCTGTGTCAATCTGATCTCGTCATTCCATTATCTAGCGAAGTGAAATGGACTATTTAAAGTCATTCTGCGATACTAAGCGGCTTGTTTTACGTGATTAAAAAACAGACACCACATTCCAAATGGCCAGAAAGACTCCCTGGTAGAGCATAAATAGAATCAGCTTGACAGGACCCTGGAGGTGTGCAGCAATAAGGGTGTCTCAGACAGCTGACAAGATCTGAGAAGAGATGCAATCTGTGGTCGTGTAAAAGCGACTGCAGGCATAAAACGAGCGTGTCTTCAAACTGGTTACTGTGTGGATCTGTAGATCAGTACCAACAAAATAAATAATCAGATTCGATTTCAATGATTTCATTGCTCAATTGCACCTAGAAACTGAAGATAATCATAAAACGTGCTTTTTAACTGCAAGAAATCACAAAAAAAAAAAAAAAAAATACATGACCATGCTGAGCCTGCACAGCAATGCAAAATCTGAACACTAGGGGGAGCTGCAATCCCAAAGTGGAAAACGGTACATTGTTGTTGTTTTGGGAGCAAAGCAGAAGCAACTTTCTGTTTACCAATCATTTTTGGACTGAACTAAAATAAACAGCATTACAGGGTTTCAATCCACCATGTCCAGGCTTGTCCACTGCAGCGATAGCCAGACATTGAGGTGTCCTATACGGGGTATATACCAGTGTAAAACAGGTGCAGGCCACAGGAAGTGGGGGTGGATGCTTAGTTTCCACTGATGAACAAACAGGGCTGCGGGTGTCATAGAAACCTTCAGAGTGGGGTCTGTGAGCAGTCAACTAACCAGTGATGAGAGTTGCGAAACAAAAGCAACTGTCGAGGCTAAAACCACTTCCCCTTTAAGCAGCATACCACTGAAACAGAATTCTAACTCACTGCACAATGTAGAAGTCCACAAAAGTTACGCTTTACAGTCAACAATTGAGCTGTGCCTAATCTGAGCTCAGGTGATAGGACAGAGGCTGGGTGCAACCCATCCACTACACAGAACAAGCAAGCACCTTAACCACTGTGCAAAACCAGCTTGCGTGGCCGTAGGAGTTCTTCTGCTGGCAGCCTCAAGTTTATACTGCATTTATACCTTTTAAAAGAGTTAATAGGATAGAAAACAAACTTGATGTAACCATAAATGGTAAGAAATTCTTATTTCACTGTTTACATAAAACTGGAAATATTCAAAGCAGGGGGGAAAATACCAGAGAAGGGCAGGAGGCTCATTTCACTGAGATCTGAATTTGTATTTGTTTTCAAGTACTAACACTAATGACACTTACCCTCGGGATCAATGCTGCCTGTCTGTTCTCGTTCCTACAAAAACAATCATGGCAGCAATCCAATCAGCAAGCTACTCTTCTTCACTCCCGGGCACAATTAAATAATATAAACCTGACCTTATAAAACGAGAGCTGGACTGATGCCGTGCCATTTCCATTCTGAAATGAATATCACACTGAAGCTCAGAGAAGAAGCAGAACTGCAAGATATCTATCCATTAAACCAGTCCCAGAGGCCCTACAAGTGTTCTTTAAGCAACCCGGCTTTGGCATGCTTTCAATTACAATCCATTCGGCTTTGCTATCAAAGCGATAAATGTCACGAGAAGCGGACGGCACAAGCAGGGCCGCTGTCTATCCTTTAGGGTGCTTCCTGGGGCTCGACGGGACGGCAGAGTCTGTTATTGTGCCTGTCTGCTAGCAGGTCTTAGGAATGGGGCTGCAAAGCATGGGAGGAGGTGAATGAGACAGCCATGCACTACAGGAACGGTCCTGCGGAGACTCGGTTTGCCACTCCAGTCGCACCTTGACACTTTGTCCAAACCCACCACTGTTTAAAAGAGGTTACCTGCAACCTAATGGGGCTCTCTGTGGTTAGAAGAGAGGGGAGGGTGTAACAGAGCGAGTAATACTAATATGGTTAAAAGGAACATCACAATAACGCTGCTGCAAGGATTTGCTTATCAGCACGAGTTACATCACCTCGCCAACCGCCCCGTTTCTTTTGTTGAAGAGCTGCTTGTATTTTATACTTCAGAGATGGAAATATGACTCCTATTGCATAGCAGTTTCACCCATTCCAGGGTTCTGAGGGAGTGTCGAGTGCACTCGGTAACAGGGTGTTTATTAAAAGGGACCCTCTTTTAATAAACACCAAATGCTCTCATTTAGTCCTGCATTTCATTTAGGTAAGATCTTTCAAATACTCTGCAAGTTTCTTCACTTTGCTTTTGATTTCACACAGGAGACATCCGTCCCTAAAGATGAGCAGTAATTGACAAAGGTGTTTGCTTTTCACAAGCACAATGGTGATTTGCATTCATGTAGATTACCCTGGGTAGACAGCAGATTGAAACATCAATCGCGGCTCCGTTATCTCCTCAAGTAAACACTAATATCAGATAAACAATATTAGGCGATGGGACAGTAACATTGCTGACTAAAGAGTGTTACCGCTGCTGCTCCAGCACATTGAAGGCTTTAGATTAACGATCCTGCAGAGACGTGACAAACAGGGGATTTAAAGCAGGCTCTCAGGGAGCAGAGGTGCATCAAACTCCTTGCGTTTAGATAAGCTCAGCTCATATATACAATTCTATATAAATGCACTGTGTATAATATATACACCATCATGGCTTGCTGTGCTGTCGCTGAAATCTAGTCTTTAATGAGATGAGGAAGATAATTAAAAAGGAATCCATCTCCCTTTCTGCAAGTGATCTCCATGGCTTTACAGTAATGCTTCTGATCCTGCACAGATATAGTCACTTTGATACAGGCTTGATCCTTACCATGAGACACTGGGACTCAATAGTGGGCCTGCAGCGTGGGTGTGTCGGGGGCATCCTGCTGCTTGTAAACTCCTGATCCAACACTCTGCTTTTCTGCAGAAAAAAAAACCCATCAATGAACACGACGAATAGCCAATAAAGCAGACTGCACGACTTTCTGCACTGCAGACCTTTCCAGAGGTTCAAGATGACACAATAACCCCAGAGAGCTTGCACGCCATGGACTGGGGGTTCACATGTGCCTGTAATCGTGGGTCACAGTGCTGGCTTTTACACAAAAGGGTTGACGGTTATGGCAACTATTGCATACTTTATCATACAATATATATACACGCACCAAGTGCTTGCAATGTAACTTGTACATTAATGCATATTCATATTGAATTCAGTTCATTGCATTACAACTATAATGGCCCTTCAGACACATGTTCCCTATCCAGGAGCAAGCCAGCATTTAAAAACTTGCACACTACAAACACTGTTGATTGAAGATGTTTGCGCTTTTGCTGTGTGTGCACACTGGACTGAACAAGCTGGTGGTATTAAAGGCATTACACAGTGATCCACTAACTGTGAAACGCTTCATGGCGTGGCTGTGTTCCCTTCCACTCACCTGCGTGCTGCCTGCTCCCCTGTTCAGATCAACAACAGCCTGCCTGACTTCCTGGCTGGGGATTCCAAACTGCCTAGATGAGCCCCGCCCACTTTCCAATTACTAATGAAGTGTGACATCACCATGACATCACCATTTCCAGGGTTTGCTCTTGAAATCAAACACAGCACTGCTGCTCTCTGGAGAGCGACACTCAATTATTTAAAGAGTTTGGAATCCATTTATATCCCAGGTGCTTCTCCTTGAAATGGTCAATTCAGAACCAACTGGGAATGGACTTCTGTACTAGCACAGTCCATGTAAGAAGGAGTAATTAGAACTAACTACAGAGCAGCTCTGCACCTGGGAAAATATCGACTGTATATGGTGGTATGATAACTAGGTCAATCGCTGTGGTGCGTTCAGTCTATTTCAGTCCAGGATCTTGTTCCAGCCTGGTTCTCAGTTAATGGAATATGCAGGTTTGATTAACCTGTTAAAGTCCAGTTTGGAATAAGGCAATGTACTTAATTGAGTGCATGGTTGGAACAAGGTGCAGGGCTGGATTCGAGTACCAGTAATCAGTGTGCAGAACGTATACTTACCAAGCTCTTAAAGAGCTGACTAGAGGTAGTTTTCAACAGGAACCCGGTGTTTGGAAAACATGTGGGCCATTATGAAAGTAACAGCGTGGAGTGAGAAGACAATTGGGGCTAAAGCTGTGATTTGCACCTACTGATTAGTGTAAGACATGCTGAACCGTTTCTCCGAGGGCTCCTGAGAAATAACCTCTATCGGAATGTGATGGGAACACAATAACACTGCGTTCTTTCAAAGAAAAAAAACTGCAGCTTGCAATTAGAATTAGAAGACTATTGAACCAGAGAACACTGTTCAATCAGACCTTTTGAGTTTGTAGATTCTGTAACGGTGAACAGAAAAGGATATCCAGGGACTGATGGATGTGCAAAGCTGTCCTGGCATTCCTTCACAGAATCTTGCAATCCCACGCAAGCATTTTAAACACTGTAGAGGGAATCTTCACTGCTCCGAACTCCTCTGAACCAGGATTGTTTTATTTCCAGATTACATATTGCCGCTATGCAAGTGGCTGCTTTGACGGACCGGTTTGCTGTAACTTCTGGCTAGTGAAATTTACCTGTGGTAAAGTAGTCCTGTACAGGTGTGTCTGTGCAAGCTGGTGATGTGCACTGGAGTCAGGCTGTTTCTGCAGAGATCACAGAATAATGTTCGTTACAATGTGCTGTATTATTATTATTCTTGTTATTACTGCTGTAGAATTGGAACGTTGCTTTTTAGTTGCAGAATTCAGAATGTTACTAATATTGAATATAGCAGCTGAGAACAGCAACAGTGTTACAGTTTGCACCCAAAGTCTCACGAATCCTCTGTTATGCAGGCAGGACTCCAAACCCACAATTAGAGGTTTGACGGCATGTCAGAGGCTAAGCCACGCGTGAATGATCGCTTCTATTCCAAACCCATTTGTATATACACCGTACAGTTTACTGTCCCGTTTTTTATTCTGGATTTATTGGGATTTCGTACGGCGTTCTAGACAAAGCACAGCGGTTTCAATACGAATGAAAAGAATGCATACCACACTTACTCTGGAACATTAAGGGTGGTTGTTTTTTTTTTTTTTTTTTTTTTATTATTATTAAAGACAAGAACTCTTCAGTATTTTAATATTTTTCTTCTGTAAAAATGTCTTTTTATGAACCAATACAAAAATGTGCCCGGGAACATGTGGATAGTTCTTTTTATTATTAATACACAGTAACATCGCTCAAGTACAGCAGAAAGACAAAAGAAGTGAAACAGCTTGAGTGAGGGAAGAGCAAACCTCCTGGGCAAAGCAAGCGTTCACTGGCCAGGCCAGCGCCTCCCAAAGACCATTTCGGAACTGACTGCTGCACAGCAAGTTTGTTCTTTTCTTGCTCTTTGAACAAAATGAGTTTTTTTTTTCCTTTGTGAACTAAGTCTATACAAAGTAATACTTAACACATTTTAACAGTGCACTGTATTTGATAGGAAAACACATAAAACAACATGTACAACTAAAAAACTAGGAACTTGCCATGTGTTTTTTTTTCCAATCAATGTGCGTGTGTGTGTGTGTGTGTGGGGGGGGGGGGGGGGGGGGGGGGGGGGGGGGGACGACTAACGTTTGCATTCTACCTGGGATGCAAAAAATAAAACACCATTTCATTACATGTGAACCTGAGACACGGCAAAAAGCAAAAGAAATAATAACAAAATTAAAACCACAGATCGGTAACACAGTTGCACTGCCATACAATCCAAACCATCAATGAAACAGGGCTGAAACTAAATGAAAAGAAACATACGCCACACTCCAGAAATAACCACACACTATAAACTCTCATTTAACAAACCCATCTGCTGTTATTTTGTATCCCTATTCATAGATGCTGTTTAGAGGTGCTTGATATCATTTTTCTCATTTCTTCAGGGGTTGTGGGAGGGGTTGCGGGAGTTTATTTAAAAACATGAAAATATATATATATATATTTTTTTTTTGTAACTTTTACAATCCATCTTGTTCCCAAAAGTCTTCCATTTCACATTGTAACTTAAAACTAAAACACAAATCCGTCCCTGCCTGTGAGAACTGATGAATTCCAGGTTTACATCGCTGACCCACATTAAATAATGACCCAGGATGGAGTTGGAGTTTGGAGCTCAGCTTTGACCCAAGCTCAGTAAAGCTCACTGGAGCCTGGCTTCTGCCCCAGGAATACTGCTTCTCAATCTCCTCTCAACATGAACGATAAAGCAAATGCACAAAGTGACTCAGTGACTAGAACTGGCATTTCATCCAGTGTGAGAATATGACTGTTTGGACGGGCACAAGAGCTCTTTATGAAGAAAATTTAAAAAAAAAGGCAATTTGTGGTAGAATTTGAAGATGCCGCTTTGAAGGTGTACCAAACCTCTCAGCTCTACCCAAAATGTGACCTTCCCAAATCACATGGGTAGGAAATATTAATGGTAGTACCTCACTTCATTTTGGGGGGTCACAATCCAGGCCTTCGTGACCCCCGCCCTTAAAAGATCCTGCTCTGCCTACATCACTGTTTTTAAAACTTTGCAGTGGAGGGGGAAAAAACCAAACTTGGAGAAGGATTCATAAAACTTCCTCAAAAGACGCCCCCTTAATGCATGGACCTGCGGGCTTTTCCATACCGGACCAGCTCTTGTGAAATGCTCTCTAGCTTCTGAAGCACTGGTGGCTGTGAGGGTTAAGGCAGTGGCTGATGCTTTTCAGAATTCTACGCCACGATAAACGAACCGCGACTCCACTCCTCTGCTTTAGCTGGATTTTCAAGACACAAGCGGGGGTAACAACAGCGCTTCCACAAAAGGGAGGGCACGTCACAGAAAGCAATGCCGACGCTGTTTTGAGCCGAAAGGAAAAGTAAGCAGGCAAGGGCAATTGGGGACGGCCGGTGGGACAGTCTGGTACAGAAACAGCTCTTTGCTGCTTAGGGGTGCTGTGATAACGGAATACTATCTGCTCTCCCCCTCGCCAGCTCTGGTAACAGTGACACAATTGGAGGAGCCCTGAACCCTGCAGGTCACAGGCACTCGTTTAGAAAGGAGCTCAGTCTTCACGGCGCGCCTCGTTAGCAGTAAACACCGTGCAATCCCAGCTATCCCTGTTTGCTGCCGTGTGTTTTTAGTGGCCGCTATCGATGCACAGGATTTTGGATTGTGGTTAGCAAAAAATTAAAAATGTAGATCTACACAGTATTTTTTTAAATTTTTTTTTTATAAAAAAATATATAAAAACAAAAAAAAAAAAAACACCAGCAATACTAAAAGCAGAGTAACCGGCTCTCCTGAAGACGGTACAGGGCTGTGTTTTTATCTTGTTAAATGAGGGCGAGTTTGATTTCGTACCGTATTCTAAAGGAAAGCCAGATGCTAAATGGAGTCACAGATTAGGTAGGTGCGGGGAGAGGGGGTGGGGGGGGGGGGGGGTGGGGGGGGTTGGGGGTCTTACAGTCTTCAAAAAAATTAAATTAAAAACATTGTTCCAGAATTCAAAAAATGAAATAAAAAGGGGGGACAGAATTTTCTGCAAATGATTGAACTAAAAATGAAGTCAAACCTAAGCGGTTACAGAGGCATCGAATGGTGGAGTTTACTCACTACAGTGACTGGAGAGACGATCCCCCCCCCCCCCGTATCCCTCACCCCGGACAGGCTCCCCCCGCCCCGTATCCCTCACCCCTGACAGGCTCCCCCCGCCCGTATCCCCTCACCCTGACAGGCTCCCCCCGCCCCGTATCCCTCACCCCTGATACAGGGAGTGGGGGACTTGTAATCGATCCTCACCCCGACAGGTACCCCTGTATCCCTCACCCCTGACAGGCTCCCCCCCTGTATCCCTCACCCCTGACAGGCTCCCCCCCTGTATCCCTCACCCCTGACAGGCTCCCCCCCTGTATCCCTCACCCCTGACAGGCTCCCCCCCTGTATCCCTCACCCCTGACAGGCTCCCCCCCTGTATCCCTCACCCCTGACAGGCTCCCCCCCTGTATCCCTCACCCCTGACAGGCTCCCCCCCTGTATCCCTCACCCCTGACAGGCTCCCCCCCTGTATCCCTCACCCCTGACAGGCTCCCCCCCTGTATCCCTCACCCCTGACAGGCTCCCCCCCCCGCCCCCACCCCTGACAGGCTCCCCCCCTGTATCCCTCACCCCTGACAGGCTCCCCCCCTGTATCCCTCACCCCTGACAGGCTCCCCCACCCCGCAAGCGTCCAGCATCAGACACCTCATAACCCAAGCTGACTTAGATGTAATATTCCTTCTTCTCCTCCGAGTTGCTGTGTCCGCCCTCTGCGTTGATGATGGCAGTGTCTGCGTCGGCAGCATCGTCGGCGCCTTTGGCTTCGTGCGTGAAGTAGGTACCTTTAAAAACAGAAGCAGGACCGCTTGCATTAAAACAAAAACACACACTGGCCTTTTTTTTAGCTGTAATTACGCTGCAATATATAAAAAATTACTTAATAAAAACATGCACAGCGTTTACTGTTATCAGTAAACTCAATGTTAAAAGTGAATAAACATAGAGCCCTTCATATTCTGACCCTTAAGCTACACGGTTGTTGTGTGTAAGTTTCATGTCTTGTTATCTATTTAAGAATGTCAGGTGTGACGTTGAAAGTAGTTTTTATTAATACGCCCCGCAGCGTCACCAGTTCCCTAGGCACTGTAAGTGAGAGCCACACATGGCCGGTGACTTGTTTCTTCCATTATTAAAATCTATTTCTGGTGTCAAAAACAGGTTTGCTGGCTGCGAATTTGTAAGTAATTTGTACAGTGTTGCTCCAGTCATAATCCAACACGTCTACTGTGTGCTCTCTGCTCCTACTGCAAGACTTGCCGAGCTGGTTACAAACAGCAATCTTCCGCTCTCAGGAACCTATATGCAATATAAATTAGGTGCCGCTGCAAGAACTTGTTTTTGCTTGCACGCTCTCGCTGTGCTGACCGACAAACCTGACCTGCTCTCCCAAGGATTTCCTTTAAAAGACCACCTGGACTTACCTTTGTGTCTTGCAAAGTATCTTCCCAAAATGATGAGCAGACACAGCATGGCGAACACAACCACCGCCACCACCCCCCCTATGACTGCGTGGTCAACTGTTCTGGGAACCCCTTCTCCTGCTCTGGAGTCTGAAAATAAGAACACGATTCAAACGCATGTTAGACGAGTGCTGCAGGGTCTGCTGCTGCTTAATGTCATCCTCACTGCCCCTGCTTCAAGAGGGAACACAAAGCCACTGTGAGGCTGGGAACCTGGCTTCAGGAGATGAGGGCCACTGCACGGCACTTCAGGGGAGACCTGGGGTTTGATACAGTTTTCATTGACTGAGTTCAAAACTCTTAATGTCAATGTAACTAAATGTGTAGAGCACAATTTCAATCCAACCAGAACTAGAGCTAAACACAGAGTTCTAGTGTAAAATAAAACAAAACAGAAAGCAAGTACATCAGAGATGCTGAATTAGGAGGGGACTGTCCTCTTAATATCTTCCTGTATTTACACACAATGTATATATCTCCATATACAATATGCAGTGTATATAAGGGTTTTAAATGGTCCGGCAGTTCCATTAAAGTGATGTACTAGGCACACCTCACACTTCAAACACAGCAGCCCCCCGAAACTGTAAAATATTCCAGCTTCTCCGTGACTTGTGAAGTGACAGATGAAGGATCTCAACCTTCAATATTCCAGCGCAAGCACAGCTTGGAGAGTAAATCTGCCACCACGCGTCATGTCGAGCCAAAGAAAAAATAAAATACTTTTCGCCCACAAGACTGAAAGTGCAACAGAAAGATTTCTGTCTATGTGGCTAAACCCATCACTGAAGCTCCCCAGCCCTAATAATATTTGAAGTGTATTGATCAAGAGTACAGATACAAGACGGCCGAAGGTAATGCCGCTTTCAAGAGCTGAAGGCAGAGCCTCGGCTGTCCTTCTGAAAACAGGGATTGCCTTTCCTAGCAATATCTGCAGTTCTACTTGGAAATGAAGTACGTAGGGACGGCAGAAGACAGGTAATGGGTTTTCATTAGAAAGGAACACAAAACTTACTCCCGATCAAATGAAACTGTAATAGAAGCACGAGAGAGAGGGAGGATGCTTTTGAGGAAGAAAAACAGCAGAGGTTTTGTAATCCAGTTTCACAAGGCCCCTTCTGATTTTCCATTTACAGCAGGTCACAATCTCCTGCGCTCATCTCAGTGCTAAAACACAGCACGATGGATTTCCTGGGGGAGAAAATAAAAAAATAAAAAATGGTAGGCCGAAAAAACAACCTCTGGCTGACGGAGGGGAACAGGCAGACACAAGCCACCCGTCTCTCCACATAAACAGCTCAGAAGCCAGACCCTGGGAATATCGCTACAGCACTACCTGCCAAACGCGACTGAACATTACTTGAGAATCCTAACAGGGTTTATTTTGCCTTTAGATTTTTCCTTTCCACGGAGGGCAGATTCAATTAAAGTCAGCAGAAATCCTCCTGACACCTAATTCTCTCTTGTCAGAGTGGAGGTGAAGACGTACTTTAACACAGTTCCCTATTAAGATGTTAATGCGGACTGTGTTGCGCTGGCCTGCAGTGGGCCGGGAGAGAAATAAACAAGAGCCAACAGAGGTGTCAAAGGTTGATTTGTTCTGCTTAAGCTGTCTCGAGTCTCCTAATTCCAAACCCTGAAGAGCTATCCTTGAACCCCAATTGGTTTGGCTCTTCCGTGATATAATTACTAAGAACCCATTCAGTTTCAGATTAACACCACACAACCTTCAAAATGTAATTTTACCCAGATACCAGTCTCTGGCCCTAACCCTGTTTCTTCCCAAACTGAAGCGCTACATGATCAGGTTGATTGTGTGCTCTACCTTGCACTGTTTGAAGTAGTGAGCTGGTCTCTTGCACCCTGAAGTGACGACACCAGGCAGACAGTCTCTGTTGTGCTTTAGCTTCTGTCCTGGGTACATGCTGCATGTGCTGTCAAGCAAACCCCGGAGGTAATTGCCCTCAAGAGACTCCACCCCAAACACGGAGACGAGCAAGGTGTCAAAGGCTCTCAGAAACAGGTATTTTCCCCATTGTTACCCTAACAGGCCGTCATGTTTCATCGTTCTTCTCTAAAAGTACCTGGTCTGTACCTGTCAACTCCAGTGATGGGCAGTGCTTGAGTAAATTGAACCCGAGCAATTTAATTCCCCCCTGGGGGGGGGGGGTCTGTATAAAACAGGGAGGCGTCTGTGTGTGTGTGTGTATCTATCTATCTATATATAGAGATAGACAGATAGATAGACACACACACACACAGGGAGGCGGCTCTGTGTGTGTATCTATCTATATATAGAGATAGGCACACACTCAGGGAAGTGGGGCAGTACAGCTGAATGCTTCCACTTATCCCATTTCCTATTCTTTTCTTGGTAAGAACAGATTCTGAAGTGGATCATGTGCAGTGCAATGTTTTAGAGATCATGTGAAGTGGATTGAACGCACTGTTCAAACATCTGTATGTTAGTGCTGTTGAAATCCTTTCCTCTCCCTGGCTCAAGGAAGTGAGGTCATGTAAACAAGCCCCGCCCCCCGGCACACTTCCTCAAGCCTGGCAAAAAGGAGGCCCAAACCTGGAGGTATAAAATGTGACCTTTAGTAAGAATCTAGCAGCCAAAACCAAAAAAATAAAATAAAATAAATAGGGTTAAAGCTAATGAAAGAAAAGGGCCGCTTTGAAAGGGTAATAATTCAGACAGCCACAATTAAAACGCTGGATTCCAAAGAGAGCAGCTGGGTTTCATTAACTACACCAGGAACTGGAACGAAACGCGAACGCGGACCTGCCAATCGCCTCCGAAACAGAACGAGCAGCCTGCAGTGCGAGAGTGGATCAGACGCCCATTCTATACAGCTGGATTTCAGAACGAGCAGCCTGCAGTGAGAGAGTGGATCAGACGCCCGTTCTATACAGCTGGATTTCAGAACGAGCAGCCTGCAGTGCGAGAGTGGATCAGACGCCCGTTCTATACAGCTGGATTTCAGAACGAGCAGCCTGCAGTGCGAGAGTGGATCAGACGCCCGTTCTATACAGCTGGATTTCAGAACGAGCAGCCTGCAGTGCGAGAGTGGATCAGACGCCCGTTCTATATAGCTGGATTTCAGAACGAGCAGCCTGCAGTGCGAGAGTGGATCAGACGCCCGTTCTATATAGCTGGATTTCAGAACGAGCAGCCTGCAGTGCGAGAGTGGATCAGACGCCCGTTCTATACAGCTGGATTTCAGAACGAGCAGCCTGCAGTGCGAGAGTGGATCAGACGCCCATTCTATATAGCCGGATTTCAGAACGAGCAGCCTGCAGTGCGAGAGTGGATCAGACGCCCGTTCTATACAGCTGGATTTCAGAACGAGCAGCCTGCAGTGCGAGAGTGGATCAGACGCCCGTTCTATATAGCCGGATTTCAGAACGAGCAGCCTGCAGTGCGAGAGTGGATCAGACGCCCGTTCTATATCAGCTGGATTTCAGAACGAGCAGCCTGCAGTGAGAGAGTGGATCAGACGCCCGTTCTATATAGCCGAACGAGCAGCCTGCAGTGCGAGAGTGGATCAGACGCCCGTTCTATACAGCTGGATTTCAGAACGAGCAGCCTGCAGTGCGAGAGTGGATCAGACGCCCATTCTATATAGCCGGATTTCAGAACGAGCATCCTGCAGTGATAGAGTGGATCAGACGCCCATTCTATATAGAAAACCCAATTCAGCAATATGCAGCTGCAGAGCTGCAGTACTTTGTGTTTATGGAACTTTGTAGGGTTGACGTAAAACCCAAAACAGACTAACAAAAAAGAGTATACGATCTCTTTGTGAGGCTTAGCTGTGTCATTGCAGTCAAAAGTGCCTGAAAAACAAATTGTCATTGCTGAGAGCTGCCTCTGCTGTTGATATTGTCATTGCTGAGAGCTGCCTCTGCTGTTGATATTGTCATTGCTGAGAGCTGCCTCTGCTGTTGATATTGTCATTGCTGAGAGCTGCCTCTGCTGTTGATATTGTCATTGCTGAGAGCTGCCTCTGCTGTTGATATTGTCATTGCTGAGAGCTGCCTCTGCTGTTGATATTGTCATTGCTGAGAGCTGCCTCTGCTGTTGATATTGTCATTGCTGAGAGCTGCCTCTGCTGTTGATATTGTCATTGCTGAGAGCTGCCTCTGCTGTTGATATTGTCATTGCTGAGAGCTGCCTCTGCTGTTGATATTGTCATTGCTGAGAGCTGCCTCTGCTGTTGATATTGTCATTGCTGAGAGCTGCCTCTGCTGTTGATATTGTCATTGCTGAGAGCTGCCTCTGCTGTTGATATTGTCATTTGCGTTGAACAATGTCGTCGTTCTCAAGGACACACATGCGTTGTTGTTGTGCATTGTAATCATTTCCACTGGACAGGCTCAAACTTGTGATTCATTAGAAACCTCTGCATAGCATTGAAAGTGACATCGATGGGCAAATATGGGCTGTGGAGCGGTTTCAAACCCACCAATTTAAGCACTTTTGCAGGGTTAGTCGAAATGATATTTGAAAAACGTGCCCATTTCACCGCCTCTTCACTGTCGAGATCTTGTTCCTACACTTTAATATTTGTAATTGCTGTGTTTAGCTGCTGCTGTCCAGAATCTATCCCAGCAGAAGGTTCTAACGTGTCATGCTACCAGGACCCCTTCTGAGAGAGCTGCTGGAATGCATTGTTAATGTACAGTGCCTACACCCCTTTGCCACAAAGGAATCCAATTAAAATCTAAAATGAGTCTAATTAAAACCCCATTACATGCACTCTGCTGCCTCTGTTTACACTTTGGCTGACAGATACCAAATGCTATTTAGCTAAACTCAATTATGGCAACTTTTAAACAAACCTGAGCTAATGCTGTCATTTTCCGTGCACAGGATTGATAGTTACCATTTAACAAGTAAACCAACAGCGTTCAAACTGTCCTTTTTTGTTTGTCGAAACAACTGATGTCATTACATTTGATTTTACCTCGTCCGCATCCCTCTGCCGCTGTGTTAAAACAATCTCCAGAGCCATTTGCACTGGCACTGAATGCAGTACCAACATGGACCACAGGGGGCGACACCTGCACTGTAGCAGACGCCTGCACAAATCGACCGACACGGTCGCCACCCGTCTCCATGAGGCTTTCCACAGAGGCGCGCAGCACCCTCTTGGAGTGCGCCATCCCATTTCAAAATGCTGTTTCCATGGCAACAGCCAAGTGACCTCACTGTACATTACAAAATCCAATAAGAAAAAAAAAAAAAAAAGACAGACCTTCAAGTTTGCAGTGAGGTCTGCGCTCAATATATAAAAAAAAAAAACTGGGCACACTTTTACTGTGGAGTCACCCGTCTAACTTGAATTACAACTCGCTCTTATTCACAGACCAGCTTTATCACAGGCAATTACTCAAGAGGAAGTGCTGGCTCAGGCCTGTCTGTCAGCATTCAGCTTCATAAATTAAACGCACGGTGGAATCAATACTGTTTGAAGCTGGTCTACAAATCAGTCGATGCACGAACTGACGGCCAGTCTTTTAAAAAAATAAATAAAAAAAAATCTGCCACAAATCCATCCTATACTTCAGGGCGCAGATAATCTTAACAATATTGTGGTTGCCGACACAAGGCAATGCGTCGTTTAGATGTTGAGAAGTACTTCTGTACTGCTGACCAGGCTTCGCTCGACAAAGCGATTAGAAGCTGCTGTTAATTGGTTTTGTTTGTCACACGTGCAATTACAGCGTTCTTCAGCTGTCACAGTGATTCACTCCATTTTATAAGAAACTGCTTTAATAATCCCGGCATTAAAGGGAGCTTCACCCTGTCGAAAAAGACAAACAGCGGCTCTGCTTAAATCCAGTCCTCTCGGGTCATTTTAGTGACCTCATTATCACTCAAATTACTCCTTTAATATAGAGAAAGGACACTTCGGAAATCTGTCCGAGGACACTTCTTGTATTGGAAGAAGAAGAAAAAAAAGCATTATCGAGCAAACAGAAAGAGAGATGTTACAGCTTATAGACCCTCGTCCAACAGGGTTAGAGCTAATGAAACCAGTGCGACATTTAATCCAAATGCCAACCACACAGCGTTATGACATTTTATTAACCCGAGATCTGCATTTGCTTAATGCTGACGAGCACTCTCTAAACTAAGCGCTTGCAGCTTGAGTTATAGCAGGGTTTCTTTAACATTTTCTGCATGATCGTTTCAATTGCAAATTTGGTGCGAAAAATAAAAACAAACCAAAACAAAACTCGTAAATCTTGATGCTGCAGGAGTAAAGGAAGACAACTTTCTAAACCCCTCCTCAAACACAGACAAAAATAACAAAGCAAACCCAAGAGCTCTTCTGGGAATCCCATTCGTTTCATCCATTCTGACAGGACTTCACACCCATGCCTCAATTTAATGTTTTGTTTCTTAAACTGACACCTGTAACCAGGGTTCTGTTATCAAACTTGCTGCAGTATTCAAACGTCTTGTTTCAAGCTTTCTTTGACTGACAGCAAGGTTTATATTTTGCAGTCTGTCTGAAGTTTTCAAATTCCTTTTTAAATGAATAGTGACGATATCTTTTTTTTTTTTAAATCACACTAAATACTCAGATGAAATTGAAAATACTAGAAAGAATCCCGAATTCAAGGGAAAAAACGTTTTGACTTGGAAGTCTTTTTCAAAATGACAACAGCCCACACGCAGCCTCACAGAAGCCTGGTCGTACATGACAGTTAATGTGGTCTCAAGGACGTTCTGCAGTCAGCAATGCAAATGCATGGAGGAATCATCTTTTGAAAAGTTCAATGATCTGCCAAATCCACGATGGTGAAAGCTACACAAGTGCCACGCCGACACGGTGTCACATCGCCATGGAAACAAGCTCTAAGATTCCAACTGCAGTTAGACAGTAGAGATGGTATGAAGTGGGCTTTGCAGCTTCACTGAGGTGCATTGTTCCCCACTGGTTCAGAAATCAATCAATGCTCTATCGTGTGTTGCCCTAACTGGTGATATAAAAGACACCAGATACTACTGGCTAGATTCTCCATGCATGTCGCGCCAAACTCATGTTTAGATTGAAACAATGCCCCCAATAACAACACCAAACCAGAAATCACCAACTACAAATCAGAGAAGAGTCTTATAGGTATGCATCAGTGCTTTGTTCTCTTGTAAAACAATTTTGCTAAACAAAGTGTGTGTGTCTGTGTGTGTGCATGCGTACCGTCTGCATTTGCCTGCTTTGCAAGGGGTTTTGTTTTAATTCCCTCAAGCTCGGTCTAATTTAATCATTGTTCACTTCCTTAACCCCTGCAAGTGTGGAAAAGATATCCCTGGAAACAAGCAACAGCATCTCAGAGGATCTAAGCCGTAGAAATATATTCAAACACAAATCAACGCGTGCCAATTAAACCTGTTCCCAGCGCTCAGCTACCTTAGTACAGACACGGGAAAAACACTCAGGATTGTGAAAGGGAAGTTTTATTTTAGGTCTCCAAAGTGCAAGGCAGTTGGCTGAATTCCGCCATTAAAAAAAAAAGAAGAATCAAAATTTGTTTAGCGTCTGAAAATGAATGGCAGTGCAACAGCTAATGCAGTCCCCTTCAAATCCGCTGTCCCTCTCCTTCGCTGTCTCCACAATCAAACCCGTTTGTCACACAATGCCTGAAGCTCTGTCTTAAATCTGTTTAAAACTGACTGCAAATAGATCTAGATTTACCATAACGAGGGGCACAGGGACGAGACACTTGGCCAAGTTCTCCATCATATCCAAAGTGGGAGGCATCGGTAAGGCATTGAGTAAAGAGTCTACACGCTGGTTTGCATCTTTGCTTTTCAATGCACTGGTTACAGCCCAGTACTACTCCCTGGTATTCGATTGGGAAACTGGTTGCTAACTGTACCTTGACATAAAATGTTTCAATAAGACTGGGGGAAACACAAGACTGCCAGGAGGATAAAAAAAAAAAAAAAGGGGGTCAAATAAATCTTTAAGGAAGTGTTGCGTCACACGGCGTGATGTTTGCATCATTGCATTAGTTACTGTTGATGACCGGCAATTTCTTTTTCAACACAAACACACTTTAAATGTCACACGTCTCGCCTGGGCGACTAATCAGCACACAGCCAATCTAATTCCATGCACAGTGTTTGCAGGAATCCAGCTGAACAGCACACTCCCGATGCGTGCATCTGCATAAAAGGTTGCATTACAACCAAGCTGCTGCTGCTTTTAAATGAACCACTCGCCACGCTCGGCCACAAGGAGACCTTTCATTGAGATGGGCTGCAATGAACTCGAAGCAGAGTTATATAAAGACATGTTTTATTCAGCACAGCAGAAGCAGCCTGGCTGTTTCAACGGGAGCCTTTGCTTTAGCATTACATGATCTAGCATTTGAGGATTGAGACATAACTTTAACTATATGAACAGAATATCTTTTATTTGACATCATGTGGTCAAAGAAACTACAAAATGATATTGCAAAAAGCCTACTAGAAGGCAGAACAGCGGTCCAGGCTGCTTCAAGCTAGATTTTCGAAATGTCACATTTTTCAATTTTAGCAGTGCTCTGGCTCCGATTGCTGCTGTTCACCTGTGGTTTTAAAAGACAGGTGTCCTTATTGTTTCCTTTTACATCAACCTCAGCTGAATGCAAAACCAGCACATCATTTTGTTTTATTAAAACACCAACAGCAATATTGGGGGGGGAAAAAACCCCCCAAAAAAACAGGTCTTGCTTCTTAAGCTGAAAGAGTTGAACAAGATGCAGAGCGAGTTTACGCCATAAAGAAAGACTCCTCCCCTTTAAAAAGCACTGGGACCCAGGGCTGTGCTTCCTCTCCGAACGGCCCCCAGTTCCCAACTCCACACAACGGCTGCTGGACACCTGAGCCACTCCTGGACGTTGCCCTTCAATGTTTAAATCACCACCATTAGGAACCAGCAGTTAATGAGTCTGACTGTTCGCCAAGGAACGACGCACTGCGCTCGCTCCTCTTCACTAGCTCTATTTCACAGTTATCACATTGCAAACCATCAGCCAAGCCAAACCTTTACCCCTTTATGATCTGCAGTTAGCAGCACAAAGAAAAAAAAAATCATAATAAATATCATCGTCAGCAGTTCAGGGTATGTTTTAGAAAAAAACAAAAAGGAGAGAAAAAAAGGAAGGTGAAAAAAGAGCAGTGAGGCGGCCAGCGAGATAAAAACAGAAAAGGTAGAAAGGTAGCGAGCAGCTACAAGGGGAGAGGGATTGGTTCTATAAAATGGAGCTTCTGTTGCGTTTTCCCTTGCCAGCATTTTAAGAGCTCCAAACACCAGTGTGTGTGTGTGTGTGTGTGTGTGTAACCGGGAGCAACAGCAATGCAAAAAAAAAAAAAACAAAAGAGCTGAAAAAAAAAAAATAAAAAAAATAAAAACCTGGGATGAAAGCAGCAGAACACAAGCAGCTGAAGAAAGAAAGGGATCTGCAACGGCAGCAGGGAACATGGACATCGATGAGATGAAACCCACTTCCAGCCAGAGCCTTCGTCCTGCGGGAGGCTGGGTGGCATCAACACCGATTCATCTCACTCGAACACAAACCAGCATCAGTGTGAAGGGGGCTGCCAGCAAGGCTCACAGTGATCTTTGGTGCTCTACCACCAGATCACCCAGGCTAGGAGATCTGCAAACCTCCCTACTGTTATTTCTAATTCACACAAACCCAGAGATGTCTTGCGCGGTGCATTCATTTGGACAGCAGACACGCCTTGGAGTTGAAATTGCCAAATGCTTTCTTCTTCCTCATTAGCAGAACACGCACAGGTAACCCTTTAAGGCTGGGCTTTGATGTTATTTTCACTCTCTCCCTGCCAGAACTAAACTACGTAGCACACCTTTAAATACAGGGAGCGAGTTAAGACTCCCAATGCATAGCAGTTTGAGCCAATCAGGGCTTCACAATCAGCTTCAGCTGAAGTTGGATCAAAGAGCAGTGCAATACCAGGAAGCTCCTCGGCCACATCACTCTCTGGACTAATGAAACGGCTCTTTGCAGGTCAGGATTGTTGCAGCTCGCACAAAGCCCTCCAGCCAAGGATGCGCACTCGCTCATTTACTTACAACGGGGAAATGACATGTCAAATTAGAGTCTGACACATGGAGATAAAACGATTTCTCCCGGGGCTAGCGCTGGTCATTATAAAAAGACTAGCAATCTTTTAGTCTCTGGGATTGGCAGATCAAAACTTCACAGGCATTTTATCACAGCCGATAACGGTGTTCATGGCCAGGAGGCGTAATTTGATACAAATTCAGAGACAACCCTTCAAAAAGGGCATAACGTTTGATCGTTGCTGGTCTGGACTGGCATTATGCATGGCACTTTTTGACAATTCGTTACGCCCCCCCCCCCAGCCAACTGGCACTATTTAAACTCGGAGGCACTCATATCTCAATGATGTCCCAATACTTATGAAAGCCATCTGCAGTGTACCAAAAAATAGCTGCCTTTACTCTGCATGACTGGCTTGAACGAAGTCATTCAACGAGTCCTCCTTGGGGTCATTAGCAAACAAGCTTTGCAAGCAAAAATATACTATGTACCAACGGGGAATTGTAGCAGAGCAAAACAAGCTCAGAGCAGGTCGATTGGTTGGGGAAATTTATCAGGATTATGCCGGTCAAGCAGCTGCAGATAATGTTCTTTTGGATGTGTGTTTAAGCAGTTTGAAGTGATTACTGCCCCTGCCTGCCCTGGCTCAAGGAAGTGTGCAGCTGCAGTCAGCTGGACCGCCTCCCTCTGCTTCAGTGAATTGAAGCAGGGAGGACACTGGTGTGACCAGGCTCAGAGACTCTGATCAACTTACAATACAAAACCTCAAGCACCCAGAGATGGCGAGATGCTGTAGGTACTGTGATACAGCTTGTTTGTATACCTTTCAAGGTCAGAAATATTGTTGTCATTTATTTGCATGGCAAACCTTGAAATGAACTCTGTTTGACCATGCCCACAATGGGCATGCAACTGTTTACTGAATTGCTATACCTCCCGATCTCTGTGTTTGCATTACACGTGGATGTGCCTGCAATGCAAACCGTAGCATGGTGCCATATACAAATTCAATACATCAGATATTTTGTATGCAAGGCTTTTTTTTTTTTTTTTTTTAAATTAGAATACAGATAAACAACATTTCACAGTCACATGCAGAAAATTCTGGTAAGTAAGATCAATATAAAGTCATGCAGTAGAAAAAAAAAAGAAATGATTGTATAAATGTATATCCATATATCTATATCTATATCTATATATATACCGTGTAATGATATACTTTCAAATCATGCGCTTCATACATACATTATCACCACCATTGTAAAGTCAGTGTATTGAAATCAAATACATTTATTTTATTCTAGAACTTAATAAAAGATGGCCAAAGGTGAAATGGAAATGGGGATTACAGGCTGCAGCCTTGAACTGCGCCCCTGTGTTCTCTTCACAGCTCTGGTTATTATTTCCAGACCCTTGAAGGTGAGGAGGCGACACAGACAGGATTACACTTGATATGCATACCAACCCAAGCACCGCCCAAGGAATCACAGCAAGGGACAAGCTGTGCAGAACAATGCCAACAGCGTCTGCTTTGCTGGGGATTCACTGCCACTATACAATGCATTCCTCCCAAATACTAACTAGAAGAGTAAATTGCTTCAAATGACATTGACATTTTTTTTTTTTTTCGTTTTATGATGCCTACAATCATTCTGAGTGGTGCGTTCCTGACTCGCATATGCAGATTGTTAACCTGGCTCAAGGGGCGAGTGGAGTTGTAACTGCCTCCTTCGTTCCCTTGCTCCAAGTTCCAAGTAGATTCACCACAGACTTCTAACAAAGACTAGATCAGCAGTGTCTGTAGCCTGTAGTAGCCGGCTCTACAGACACTCTAGTCTCCAGCATCACGTCTATGATGACTCTACTGGAGATGACCCAGGATTCATTCTTTTCAATGTGGGTTTCTTCAAATCTATTTAAAAGCAGAACAATGTGACACATTTCAAATTGCTGTGCTTCATAATTCAAGGTCTACTTAGCATTCACAAGTTGCTTTTTGTAACACGTACTAGGTCTCCTTTACACACATTGAAAACATGTTGCTTAGCCTCTAGAGGTTTACCTCGAGGTTTCTGAAGTGTTGGGCGTTACGAATGACTGAAAAAAAAAAAAATGTACAAATGAAGCTATTCACTCGAGAATATTGGAGAAGAACTTTCTTTTTTTTTCTTTGTAAACACACTTGCTGCCACAGATGCAGGCATACGTCATACTTCAAAAAGCCGTATGCAATAATCAATTTGTGATCGAAAATTTAGGAACATAATAAAAAGCATACGCACGTTTCAAATTCAGAAACGGCACGACAAAAAAAAAAAAAAAAAAGTCCATCTCCAGCAGCAGTCATGCAAGACCAGCGAGGGTCTCTGCAAGCTTGTTCTGCCACGGCAGCTAGTCTAGCATGAGAAAGAGGAACGATACCCACCGTGGACTGCAGGCTCTGTCGTCGGCGTGGTGTCTGAACAGACGAGCGGAGGAAGGGGAGAAACAGGAGGAACAGCATGCAAAAGAGGGAGAACGGGAAATAAAAAAAACAAAGAAGGGACAAGTAAGACGTGAGAGCTGGGCATTCAAAGAACATGGCATGACAAAGGAGGCCGTGGCTTCCGGGCAGCGAGTGGCACTCCGTCTCGGTCTGTCTCGCACGTCTTCCTCCTGCTGTCTCTTCCCCACCACTGCTCTCTGTCAGGGTCAAGGTTAAAGGGCATCTGAGGCAGTGCTAAGACCCTGCACTTGTCAATATTATGTGCATTCTTTTTTTTTCTGTAAATAGTTATATGTTGTCAAATTAAAGTTTGACAGAGACGAGGTTACAGCTGATTAACTGATAGTCAGTTAGACCCAGCCGCATGTTCTGGGGCTGAGTTAGTTTAGACTCCCCCTCCCTTAGAGCACGCACACTTCAGGTAATGAAAGCTGTATAATTCTACAACAGTCTTTGAGTTGTGGAATATATTTCTTTCTGTTTCATTTTATTTATTCGTTTGATCTGGGCGTGAGACACTAAGAGCATTAAAATAATCACTGAAAGGAGCACAGCTGCAGTACAAGTGTGAAATTGGGACGGCTTTTTGAAGGAGGCAAAACATTTCAGTGCAGCACAGCTCAGCAAGCGCGGCACAGGGAAATGCAACTCTAAAATGCCTGCAGCTTGTCTATTGCTTCCACCAGGGTCCTTGTAGCTGCTCCAGGATCTTTGCCAGTCTCCACAGAACAATAAATACACCCCAGTCTATTCAAACAGCATGGCAATGGAGTCTCACGTCCAGGCTATTAAAGAGCACAGTGCACTGAGATGGATTTCAGGTCATGCAGTCGAAAGGTCTGTCTACTTGATTTAGTTTGTTATCGTTTTATGTCAGAATTAAGTTTGAAATTGTCTGTCAAGTTTGACTGGTTCTTTCTAAGACAAAATACCTAAATTGAATTCAAAACCTCTATGGATATAGCAATCCTTCGGAGTAGTGCCTTCATAATAAAACATGTCTATTGGCATGTATACTGGCACTATCCTTTACATTCATTACAGACCGGGTGATTTCCCTAGAGCTCTGAACTGCATTTACACTATTATTATTACTACTACTATTATTATTTCTTCTTTTGCACACAGTGATTTTGACACCACAAAACTGCATGCTTTTAACAGCTGGGAGCAAAGGATGCCCGGTGTTGAAGCCCACGAGGGGGCCTGCGAGGACTTTGAGAGCTCTTACCGAAGGGAATGTGCGTTTTACACAGACCGTGCCACTTGCTGTCCACTGGGGTTTGTGCACATTTTCAAAAAAGAAAACAAAAGCAGCTGTTAATTCATGTGATCAAGCAAATTAAATGAATGTACTTACTGTAGCCAGCAGGGTTAGAATGGTTAACCCTGAGCTCAATATAGCAGCACTGAGCTCAGCAAAGAGGCAGATAGTGGAGATAAAGATAAAGCCGAA
This sequence comes from Polyodon spathula, assembly GCF_017654505.1. Taxonomy (NCBI): domain Eukaryota; kingdom Metazoa; phylum Chordata; class Actinopteri; order Acipenseriformes; family Polyodontidae; genus Polyodon; species Polyodon spathula. The sequence goes on along the minus strand of NC_054569.1, from coordinate 4,684,071 downwards.
TAAACCTAAATCTTGCACGCGTGTCTGACTGGTTACAGAAGTGTGCGTACAGCACGCGTTCAGCAATGTTGCAGCACAGTGCATGCAGTGTTTTGTTGTGCGTGCAGCACGCGTTCAGCAACGTTGCAGCACAGTGCATGCAGTGTTTTGTTGTGCGTGCAGCACGCATTCAGCAATGTTGCAGCACAGTGCATGCACAGTGTTTTGTTGTGCGTGCAGCACGCGTTCAGCAATGTTGCAGCACAGTGCATGCAGTGTTTTGTTGTGCGTGCAGCATGCGTTCAGCAATGTTGCAGCACAGTGCATGCACAGTGTTTTATTGTGCGTGCAGCACGCGTTCAGCAATGTTGCAGCACAGTTCATGCACACTGTTTTGTTGTGTGTAGTTATCTTTATCCAAAGTATACCTTATTAAAAGTGTGTGATGGGACGGTCTGTTTTAAATCACTGAGAAAGTGTAACACCTCACTTTCAGTTAGAAAAAAAGTTCTTATCAGCCTTGCATGTAAAGAAATCTATAAAAAGTTCAGTGGAGGCTGAAGTTGTTGGGAAATGAACGTTTTGAAACCCTGCAAGAGATCGCTAGAATGTGGATCCTGGTGCTTTACGTTACAGATTTCCTGTGCTGTATGCAACTTTACTCTCTTATTCTACAAGAATGAGGCATTGATAGTGGGAGTGAGTCAGGACACCAGCTGTCAAAACTTTCTAAATCTATAGCAGTGAAATATGAATGCAAAAAGAAAAAAAAGAAGAAAAGAACATAAAGAAAGGTAAGTGGTGAGAAATCTATTTTAAACTTTGGCCTGTCTCCTCTTTTAAGCGCAGTGTACATTAGTAGCTAGAGGGCAGTTTCCTTTAGTTTCCCTTTTCCCTTTGATTACCAGAGATGTTCTAAAGTTGTGGTCTGCACTGAACTAGTGTGTGCCCTCATGCTAAACTCCCCCAGTCCTGCTTCAGCAATGATAATTCCCATCTCCGCTCTCTGCTAAAAGGTCTGCCCTGCAGACTCGCTGGCTGTATGGTGGAAGACCGGGCTGAGTGAAGTTCAGGGATCAAAGTACTGCCTCAAAACCTGCATTCACATGAAAGCAAGACGTTCCGAGGTGTAGCTGCTGCCTCTTTGACTCTGCCTTGTCCTCTAGGCATGGACGAGAACATGCAGCGTGGGACTGCATTCTTAAACAGACAAGCGGCTGCAAAGGCAATCCGACAACATGAAGCACTTCTTCTGTGGGGGCTGAATCTTAAAACAGTGACTCATTTAACGCCTAAAACTAAAAAATGAACGGTTCCCTACAGCTTAAGTGTGGCACAGTTGTATTTTGGCACTTGAGCGGTTTTGCCATGCTTTACCCCTACTTGTGCATTTACCACAGTTTATCCTGGTTTCCCGTGTTTATTAATATGCTTTACCATACCTCGCTTGTTTACCTGTGCTTTGCCATGCTTTCACTGTGCTGTAATCATTTTTTGCTATGGGAAAAACTTTTATAAGAGTTCAAATGGTGACCTTTCACCTGCTTCCCTGCATGTCCCCAGTGGATGTAGATAACACACCAGTAATAAATACCCCATAGGACACAGGCGGTGTTTCTTACCTACACTGGGGGCAGTGTTGTAGGGGGACAGGTTACCGGTTACACTGTGGTGTACCAGCAGACCTTCAAGAGGTTTTAGAGCCCAAAGAGGTCTTTAAACGCCCGAGTTTTAAAGGCAGGTATCTCTACTTGTCTAACTGTTCGTTAACCAAATTCTTGGTAAAATAATAATGTGATCAAATGGTTGTGGTTTAAAGGGTTAATCAGACAGACAGGATCTCCTGCAGTGTATCTCCTGTTGCTCTCCCATAAGTCAATTCAGACAGGACCTTACTAAATAGCGCATTTAAAAGCATTTTTATTTTAATGCACCTCTATTTTCTACACAAACTGCAGTGTATTTGCACATTTCCCCTGGTGCTGGAGTTTGCATACCATCAATCCAGTTTGATCACCTCCTCACGCTGCTTTCCTCTGCGCAGTTCCAGCTGCGTTCCAAACAGAGGCAGTTCTGGAGTCCCCTGTGTTACAGCTACCAGCTCTAATAAAAATCACTGCAGTCAACACAGTCTCTATCTCTCTCTCTCGCTCTCTCTCTGTGTGCATGAACCGCCCTGCTTTAGTGCTCTGGCCCTGTGGACTCGCGTCCAGAGATCACTTCCCTGTGGACTTTTCAAACCCCCACCAGACCTTCTTAAAACTTTACCAACACTGTCAGGCTGCTTGTAAGGGTCACATAACTGAAGCCAGTGCAAGAACTTAAAATGCTGAAATAAGATCAGAAAAGAAAGTGAAGACATGTTGTGACGCCTGGCCCTGTGTTTAGTGGCTTTTTTTTGTATTATGGTTTAATGTGTTTGCATTGTTTTTGTATTACTGGTTAATGTGTTTGCATTGTTTTTGTATTACTGTGTAATGTGTTTGCATTGTTTTTGTATTATTGTGCAATGTGTTTGCATTGTTTTTGTATTATTGTGCAATGTGTTTGCATTGTTTTTGTATTACTGTGCAATGTGTTTGCATTGTTTTTGTATTACTGTGCAATGTGTTTGCATTGTTTTTGTATTACTGTGCAATGTGTTTGCATTGTTTTTGTATTACTGTGCAATGTGTTTGCATTGTTTTTGTATTACTGTGCAATGTGTTTGCATTGTTTTTGTATTACTGTGCAATGTGTTTGCATTGTTTTTGTATTACTGTGCAATGTGTTTGCATTGTTTTTGTATTACTGTGCAATGTGTTTGCATTGTTTTTGTATTATTGTGCAATGTGTTTGCATTGTTTTTGTATTACTGTGCAATGTGTTTGCATTGTTTTTGTATTACTGTGCAATGTGTTTGCATTGTTTTTGTATTACTGTGCAATGTGTTTGCATTGTTTTTGTATTACTGTGTAATGTGTTTGCATTGTTTTTGTATTAATGTTTAATGTATCTGTGTTAAAAGCAGTCAGCTGTCAACACGGCTGTGATTTCAGTACAGTGACCAGAACCCTTGTGCTTTACTTCTTTTGAATTATTCAGCTGCTCACTTAAAACAATCCATAAAAATAAAGTAAATAAATAAACTAAACCAAAAAAAAAAGCATGTGTCCGAGTATCGATATCCATGCATTTGGTAGCTGTGTTTTCAGCAGCAACCGCAATAAACAGAAATTAATAGCATCTGTTCCCAGTGTGAATATGGGGGGAGTGCCAGTTTTTCATTTAGTTATTTGCCCCCAGTAGAAATGGCAATTTTGTCATCTCTACATGTCAGCTCCAGCAGCTGCGAAGCACTTTAGCCCTATAAGGGTTTAATGGATTTATTTTTTTTAAAAGTGCTGTAAGGCCCATTTCATTTCTCTTTGAGCCAGTTGATCAGATATATTACATTTCTAAGCGGCTCTCTACCTCCTTTCACCGACAAATTCATTGGGCCCTCCTGATCTATAACCATCAGCTGTATGTGAACAAATGGAGCCAGTCTTCTCGGGGTGTTATGGGCCTAGGGAGCGGACATTTTCATAATACATGGATAGAAATTACATTTTAAAAAGGAGATTCCTGCAGGCGTTCTGAAAACCCCCCTGCTGATAATAAGCATTGAAAAGGTGCTCTAATACCAAGGCGATACATTATCTACCAACAAAGGGCAGATTTACTAAGTGCCCACCACCCCCATGTTGTATAGAAATGGGCAAATCTCTGAAAGCAGCACACACACACACACACACACACACACAGCACTGAACGATCATTTACAGGTGCACTGATCCTTTCTTCTTTCTCTTTAAATAATCAGGATAGCTTTAAGAAGGTTCTAACCTTTGAAAAAACATTTCTTGGAAAGCTGCCAGTGAAAACAAAGCCCCCCCCTTTTTTTTTTTTTAGGAACAGTTTTGACCGGCTCAGTAGGAGTGGAGTTTGCAGAGACAGTGGCTTCAAGAACAGGCTGGGGGGAGGGTGGGGGGGTGAACAAACTGGACAGCCAACAAGACCTGGTTCTAGAATGGTATACTAAGGGCGACTGCAAAAACGTATTTTAGCATAAAACTGAACACCTGTGCAACACTTAAACTTTAAGGGCCCTTTCACCTGACTCACTGTGCTGCGATTGCTTATTCCAGACTACACTGCCCACGAAGGACTGCAAAATCTGTATTGATATTTATTTACACGTCACATGTTCAAAACACAATATCAAATCTAGCAAATATTGCTTTAGGAGGATGTAAACAGAAAAACAGAAAAAGCAATAACCCAGAGTTGAAAAAGCCTGGTGCTCTGTGCTTGTAAATCCAGAGAAAACATGGGAATGGCTCCCTAATAACTGAAACCCAATCCATGCCAATCCTCTTCTCATTTACTGTTCCTGAAGCAGGCTTGGCAGTGCTGTATACTGGGTTTCTGAAGGGTCGTTTACACGATTTAGATTGCTTCTGGCTGCCCACTTCTCAAAAGGCTCACGAGTGGACAAATGATCTCATTTATACATTGCTCTTGTCTTGCCAAGTGAGATTACCGCAGTCTCCACACAGGCGGGTCATCATGGATTAATGAATCACACTGCTTTCTTTACACAATACCCTGTGTATCTTAATACTGTGATACAAGACCGGACACACAACACAGCTCATTGCAGTTCAGCAAGCGGTTCTTGAATGAAGAATACGTGCATTTTATATCTGGTATCCCACCTGGACCATCACATGCACGGTGACACACATCAGATCATGACATCGGTACTCTCCTACTCTCTCGAGAACTTGTTCGTTTTCAGTGGTTTTGAAAACTGTCCACTTGTCACACAAATGCAAAACATAAAAGCATATAATGCGGTCCCCAGCCTTTATCAGAAAACTAATTAGACCTGTTTACAAACTGGGAACATTAAAACATAGAGCCCGTTCTATTACAAAACCACTGAGAGAAAGCCAGAGTGACGAGCCGAGCACACGGCAGCCTGGAGCTGCTCCCCGACAGAGGCATTTCAGAAAGGGTTACAAAAAGGACAGAAGCTTTGCAGGCTTCCAAAAACATGATGTCATCGTCACCCACCAGGGGAGGGGACACAGCGGGGAGGTGTAATCTGACAGGCATGATAACAAACAATCCTGATAAGACCGTACAGCCGGCCGGGCTAAATTGGGAACCATCAGCTGTGTGACTAGGAATGTGTTTCGACAGGCTGCACGTGACGCCACAAGAGTGAAAACTGGCATTCGTTACGAAGCGTGGGATCTCATCAGGCTAGGTCTGCTTCTGTCTGAGCCCTATGGGCTGCAACACAAGCTGCTTCTCATCAGAAACAGCCAGCAGCCCAACACATAGCAGAAAGCAGCAGCGATGATGTCACAGGGCAGGCATGAGATACTGTACCTTCTTCAATGCTTGTTGGAATGGTGGTGGTGGTGGTGGTGGTGGTGGTGGTGGTGGTGGTGGTGGTAGTTGTGGGTATAGGGGTAGTGGTGAGAGCATCTGGATGGGAAAAAAAAAAACACAAGACAAACAAACACAATGAAAAAATGAAAGCAGCAAATAATAATAAATTAATAAAAAGCCAAAGCAGATTCACATTTCTCTTGATATGATTATTTTTTCTTCCTTTTCTTATGGAAACAAAGCCTGGGGGCATGCTGTTTGAAAGACCATGACGAGACAGGTTTGGACACGTCTTGTTAACATATCAAGATCTATATTGTCCCACACAGCTCCTTGCTGAAGAACAGTCAACCGTTCCCAATTGCTTTGCAGTATGTGTCGTGGTTTTGTGCCAATTACTGACCAAATAAGGGCAGTGCCAAGGCCAAACAACTTATGCCAGGCCTCCAGAGTGGAACAGTATATGAAGCAGCCTCAACCAGCTTTAAATAACAAGGACAATGGCACCACAGAAACACTGTCAGATATTTGATGAAGGGCACAGCGAAATAATAAACAAACAAGCAAATAATAAACACACACATATATATAAACAAGTTAAACATGGTTCTGTAATTACACCCTCTTTCGCATTGCTTTTCTGCAATACTACATGAATAGCAGAATCTGTTCCATACTTATTATTATTAATGATATTTTTATATAGCACGTGGACCACCATCACAAAGTGCGTTACAGAGGTAGGCTGTGAACTGTGCATTATATGCAGAGACACTTACTGAAATTGATAACACATCTCATCTGCAGGATAGAGCACAAGGAGGTTAAGTGACTTGCTCAGGGTCACACAGTGTGTCAGTCAGTTGCAGAGGTGGGGTTTGAACCGGTGACCTTCTGGTTACAAGCCCTGGACTTTAACCACTGGACCACACTGCCTCCTTATCACAATTTGGGAGACTTTCACTGCAGAAGGGGGAACCACAACTGCAAGATTTTTAGAATTTGCATCAGTAAAAAAACAAAGAAACATCAGAATGGCTGAAGCGCAGTATTGATGCCTGTCAAAAAGGCAGAGAAATGAACGTGTTTTGCTGTGTGAAAAGCTATGACAGCAGCCATGAATGATCTCAATATCCAGGCAAACACGAGGCCCCTGCTGGGGTTAACAATGTGAACAGCACAGGCTGATGAAACCGGCTCACTCGCTCGCTTTACTGTCCTTGCTCCATCAAAACCTCTCAGTGGGAGCCAAAGCACTTGGGAGCTAATGATAAAATATAAAAGGCAATGATAATGTCACTCAGAGAATGAGGGGAATGAGCAGCGCCTCCTGGCAGCCATCCTGTAAGGAATGTCACTGTTTTAAGATGGTTTGCTGCCTCCCTCAACGTCTTAATGTCTTTCTGCAACACTGTGCACGCAGCCTGCTGTCTCATGCACACATTAACATGGGATGTGCAAGATTGATATAGAAAGGGCAGGGTTCATTGGCATCAGGTCTCAGGTTTACAAGGGCTGGAACTCTATCAACCAGCGAATAAAACAAGGAAGATAAAGACGTCCTCGTTGTCTGGTTTTATACGTTCCACACAGTTCCGTTTAGCATTGCTGCTGCAACTCAGCACTAGTTACCAGCTCACCGAAATGTCCTGGACAGAATATAACGGGAGTCAACGGGGGTTGTGCTGTGCAGCTGAAGGCACTAATTACTTTGAGAAAGGGCACTTTCTGGTCCTGCTGGAAGAGAACCCCTATCTGACTCCTCTGATTACAGTGCAGATGCACATGATGCGCTCACAATCTCCTCCCAGAGCTCTGTCTGGCTGTGGCAGGTAATCACTGTTCTTTATCCTCTCCGGCTGTACTCAAGCAGATTATTATAAGCACAGGAAAAAGGTCAACTGCTCCCACGATGAATCATTTCTGTGGTATTTGTATTGCACTTAGAATGAATCACTTTGATGAATACGGTTGTAATGTCATTATTGAACTTGCTGTACAATGCTGGCTAAATACCCATGTGTCTTATGTTGTGTATGAATATCTATACTAATAATGCCTTATGCACCTATATTTTCATGTATACTGTTATAGGGAACTGACCATGTACTAGTATTGCTATAGGCAAGCTAGAACTATGTTTCATGGTGTCTGATTGTCTCAGGCATTTTACCACTTGTGGCTAAGTGTTCCTTTTCTCTTACTATTTTAAATGAATTGCGTGCATGGATTTGAAAATCAATTAAAAACGAGACAATACTAATTTGCCTATTGTCACAGTGGTTTGCACAGCACATCCAAACTGCAGAAGCAATGGGGTGTTGTAATAAATGTGCAGGCTGCTGCATACGGCTCCAGTCAGAGGCAGCAGCAGGTAAGGAATCGTGTGGGACTGCAGTGAGTTGAGACTTTCCACCCCAGGGAAGCCGCTCACTCAGTGTGGCGTCCGCTGCACTGCGGCTCTGTGTAAAGCCATGGAGGAGACCACCTGCGACGAGCCCATCTCATCCCTGTTCTAACGCTTGGCAAGCCGATGATCAGAGCACTCCGACAGCATCAGAAACAGAATCCCCCAACTCAGCGTGCAAGGCTATTCATCAGCCCTCTAAAAACACACCTGCTGAGCTGACAGGTAACTGGGCAGACTGATCCTGCAGCATGAGATTAGCTGGAGGGAAGCTGACAGATCTATAATGAGCAGCCTGTGTGTAGCACACACTGAGGAGCAGCCTGTGTGTAGCACACACTGAGGAGCAGCCTGTGTGTAGCACACGCTGAGGAGCAGCCTGTGTGTAGCACACACTGAGGAGCAGCCTGTGTGTAGCACACGCTGAGGAGCAGCCTGTGTGTAGCACACGCTGAGGAGCAGCCTGTGTGTAGCACACGCTGAGGAGCAGCCTGTGTGTAGCACACGCTGAGGAGCAGCCTGAGCACACGCTGAGGAGCAGCCTGTGTGTAGCACACACTGAGGAGCAGCCTGTGTGTAGCACACACTGAGGAGCAGCCTGTGTGTAGCACACGCTGAGGAGCAGCCTGTGTGTAGCACACACTGAGGAGCAGCCTGTGTGTAGCACACACTGAGGAGCAGCCTGTGTGTAGCACACGCTGAGGAGCAGCCTGTGTGTAGCACACGCTGAGGAGCAGCCTGTGTGTAGCACACGCTGAGGAGCAGCCTGTGTGTAGCACACGCTGGGGAGCAGCCTGTGTGTAGCACACGCTGAGGAGCAGCCTGTGTGTAGCACACACTGAGGAGCAGCCTGTGTGTAGCACACACTGAGGAGCAGCCTGTGTGTAGCACACACTGAGGAGCAGCCTGTGTGTAGCACACACTGAGGAGCAGCCTGTGTGTAGCACACACTGAGGAGCAGACTCATGTTTGTATAACACCCAGCTCTTGTACACCAGCTGTAACAAAACACTTGGGAGCTTCTTTATGTACCTTTAATTGCAACGTTAACTGCTGCGGCACTGTCTACAAAATCACTCATTTACACGCCTTTTAAAACCTCGACATTTGCGCACGGGCACACGGTTTCATGATACAAATTTGGGAATTAAAGAAGGCACCCGACGCTTCTCAAGTGAGGGCAAACAATCTGAAATAACAATGTTTACACTGCACTGGCAAACAGTGCGTTTTTATGGGGAGCCTGAAGAGGAGTGTGCGCGGGTGATGTAAAGAATGGATAACGGACTGGCAGCTTTGCCTGTTTATCCGTGGTGGGTAAAGTCTAGGATACAGCAGATTCTGAAAACTTAAGTATTAAAAACACGTTTTGGCATCTACAGTCATGTGTTAGTAAAGGCTGCACAGGACCTGGTGGAAGGGCTAACACCAGGCTAGAAAGAGTCTCTTCATTAGGACAGCTCAGTTTCATTACTGTCAGCTGCATTGCCTCTATTGAAAACACAGAAGCCACTGATTGGAAATGCGAGCTGTGGAGCAAGGGAATGTGAGGATTAACCTGGATAGCAGGGCAGGGAGGAGAAACAGCACAGCCAGAATTAATAAGAAACTAATAATCAGAGTGCAAGAAAGCGCACAAAACTAATCAGGCTAATACAAGCCAGGCTGCAGGGATTTCAGGAAGCCGATTACTCCAGCAACAGCTTCCGCTGGCTAGGTTATCTGTAAACTCTTGATTATGCATGCAAGCTTTCTACCAAAAAACAATTATATTATTATTATTATTATTATTATTAATTCTGCTTAGCTCAGAAAACAGACATGTATTTGGTTGTGTGAAATGCATTGTTTCAACCTATTTCCAAACACCACCTCCCACTTCTGCCATGTTTTATTATTCTCACCTCCTCCCCCTCATCACTGCATGCATCTTTTACACGGGGTGTGTTTTAATCTTGCACGATTGCACCCTCACTTCATGCCGGCCTATGGAAGCAAATTCCTAAGAAGCCTGCCTTCTGTTCCACAACCAGAAAGACAAAAAAATAAAAAATCTTCTGTATTTCTTTTGTCCATTTATATACAGCTCTGGCCACAAGTGTTGCATCAACCTATATAATTAACTCATTTTGCTTAAGAAAGTCGAATGAAACCTGCTACAATATGTTACATTAACATATTGAATTACACACAGTTTGTTAGTTTTCCTATATACTGACAAAATCTAACATGAAAGACCAGACGACCATTATGGCTTCCGATAGACTTTTGCGATATCGTTTTGTAGTATCTTTGATTACATGATGTTAAATAAAAGATCTAAATATTTATATATATATATATATATATATATATATATATATATATATATATAGATAGATAGATAGATATAGATAGATAGATAGATAGATAGATAGATAGATAGATAGATAGATAGATAGATAGATAGATAGATAGATAGATAGATAGATAGATATATTTTGAATGATGTCTCAATCCTAAAATTCTAGGTGATGCAAAACTTTGGTCCATAGCTGGAAGCCAAAAAAAGTCTGTTGGGATTGGCTTTTTGTGTGGTATGAAGCTCGCCGCTGCTATTGCGTTACACACAGAACCAGAAGCATTGCATTCCACCACACTGGCACAGAACACACGCCACTTTCACCCAGTTGTCACATGCCAGGTCCTTCCTTGGAATTCTGCTAAAACAAATATTACAATGGAAAGTATAGGGAGTCGAAGTGAGGCTCTATTCATCCTCTGACTCTAGAAACACTGGATGCGAAGCCTGTCATTTATCAGCTCTCTAGCTAACCAGAGACGACCCCAGCGTGCGCAAAGCAGCTTCTTTCCAAACGAGCCGAAAGGACCATTTAAACTGACATGCCGTAGAGAGCTGCCATGCTTTGCCCTGCAGAGTTAGCACCTGGACTCCACCAGCTGCGCCCTCTGACAAGCGTGATCGATGAGATCCTCTCTGCTTCCATTTCCAATAAATGGGAAAGTGAGAGATGACAAGGCTCTCTGGTCCTGCTAATATAGGAGACGCCACTTACAACTCACACCTGCAGCAGCACCCCCCCCCCCCCCCCCCCCCCCAAAAAAGAAAGAAATCCGACATTCAGATTCCAAACGTCATGCATGTGCTACAGAACCACCGTTCTACTCCACGCCAGGCTGAACCCCACCCGAGCGCATGACCTCCTTCATCAAAGTTTACAGTGAGGGCTCTACCTGCTCAAGGCTCTTATCCCATCCCTGCTTCAAACACCTTTACTATATTACATTTAGAAAGAATGCTCGGTATTGTTAGATGAGTTAGTAAGTGCTAATGGATACCCAACATTGATTTTCACACCCGTTCCCCTTGTATTAATGCCACTGGATGAAGAAAAGGTGGCAACAAAAATTCACAACGCATTAAAACCAGCAGCACCGTCCACTTCAAATCTTCCACAGATTCATTAATACATTTCGTTTCTTATATAAAACACCACATTCGTGTCGCTCTACATTCACATCTGACAGTTAGAGGAACGATTCTCAAGATGTCACACACATATGCTCAAATAATATTAGTGTAGCTAGACCCTAATCCAGTGTCTGAATCTATAATAAAACTGCATGACGGAATCAGGTAATGGGGGTTGTGAGGCTGGCATGCAGACAAGCACAAGAGAGACAGGCGGTTACCAGCACAAGCTGCACTGGTGGAGGAGCAGTAGGCATGGTTAAGATTCAGGAACTTTAAAGAGTTTTCTAAAGCACTGTTTCCAGTTTGGTGTAAAAAGAGATTCAGGAATCCATCCAGGACGACGCCATTTTCAGTTTAACTGTCACGGAACTGTCCTTGATCACCGAGTCAGCGCAGACAACTTCACAGGGATCAGATTAAAAACAGCCGCAAAGAGAATCTGCAGCTCTCGCCATAGGGGTGCTGCCACTCTTCTGAGACTGGCATCCACTGGCAGCACCGTCTTTAAGACTCCGCACTGTGAAGCCTGAGCTGCCAGCAGCTGCTAGTCCTGTCAACGCCTGGCAGTCGGAAAACTCAGGACGAAAAGGCTTTACAAACACATGGCTTACAGACACAGTTCTGTGTGTGCACACGAGTGCTGTACTGAAGCAAGGCTGCCTATTAACACACAGCCCGCTCTGCTTTCAATGCTAATTAAATGCACAGCAGATCAATGACTTCACCAACAAATAAATGCACACTGCGCTTGGCATCAATGAGACAGCAAGCGTGGCAGGGTCACTACCCTTGAGCAGGTCAGCGGGGTTCAGGAGATGTCAGAAGCAAAGCCTAGAACCGCTCCTGAAACTCTATGCAAACCTGTGCATGCCCAGAACAGCTATGTCTATGTCTGTATCATGACACGTCCCATACTTTATATAGGGATATAGGCTATACATCTCTACCTCTGTATTCTTGTATCTGCCAAATCAGAAATGCTATGCAACTGCATTAACAAAGCATCAGTGAATGCATACGACTGTAAAGCAAGTACAAATGATTGATGAACACAGCCTGAATATTAGCAGCAGTTTCGTTCCTCATTAAAAGCAACACTTGTTTGTTTCCGACATTTTCTGTTGTGATTTTTTTGGCAGGTCAAAAGGGATTCTTGTTGTATTCACGCTGTGTCTTATCACACAGTAGCTGTCAGTTCATGACATCAAACCGGATATAGTTAATGTTTAATCTGGCAAGTGTCTGCTTTTTCCCCTGCATTATTTAGAATGTTTTGCTTGAAAAACACATTAGTAATTCTCAGAAATCAGTAAAATGACAGCCCTTTTGATCTCTACAATTGCATCCTTTTGTCTAACATACCAGGCAGCAGCTCCTTTCAGAGAGGTTAATATACCTGCTACTTACTGTAAAGCTTGCAGAGATGGCTTTACTCATTTATTTTTGTTAAGAAAGCTAATTGAATACACGTTCTGCAAACAGGTCTATGCCTATCTTGTCTGACAACAAGCCTTTTCCAGCCCTTGGTTTACTGTAACATAATACAGCAGGTAGATGATCTTAAGAGAAAGACAAGATTATCTTTGACACTAATTAAAATGTAATGCACAGATTCATCACAACTACCCTAAGAGTTGGTGTATAAAGTCGAGGGAACATGGAGCCCCTCTTGTTGGAACAGCGGATTGAAAGCTGGTTGCAGGAGACTGGGAGCCCTAGTTTGAGGTTGCTGCATCAAACCGAAAGTCTGTGCAGCAGTGGCTTCGCGTTCCCTTGGCTTTAGTCTGCAAGTTTGTTGAGCTCTTTGAATTGGACATTGCAAACTCTCACACAGCCACGCAGGGAGGTGAGATTGTTTTTAAATTTCACAGCGAGGCACGTGTCATGATAAAGGGTAAACCCCCGATCAATCACATTGCCGTGCGCTTCAGCACTGTCTGTGCAGCTTGCGACCTTCATTGAACCGTATTTAAGGTCTCTCCAGCTTCTTCAGCAGTGATCAGTATTCCAGCACAGTGGTGCGCGAGCCTGAATCAAATGCTTTACCCGTCCGTGGCACAGCTATGGAGTTTATCATTGGGAGAGGATGAGTCATTTCTTCCAATGGATGGAACTGAACAATATCAGAATTCTCAGTTCTGTTATACAGCAAGATCACAAACATGTCAAAGCTGTAGCGTTTGTGATAAGCAGATGTCACCCTTTTAAGTGAGGAAGGATAATTATATGAATATGGAACAACCAGCTGTCATAGCGGCTTGTTGTGGATTCAAATGTGTCAGATCACATTTATTCATATATTTTTGAAATGCTTTCTGACACTGTAAACCCTGATAAAGCTGTCCAGGTTTAAGTAGTGTAAGCAAGGTGTTACACTGGGAATTCAGGGTGGATAAGGGGTCATGGTAAAAATAAGGATAGAATGGAGAGCCATGCTCAAAGACTGGAGGAGACAACACTGACTTTTCCATCCCATTCCAAGGTCCAACCAGGTCCCTGTTTATTCCATTGCTTTCAGCAGGGCAATGCAATTATTACAGACCTAGCTGGAACAAAGCCCTACAATGGAATGGCTTGGAAGAGCCAAGAAGCTCGCCTGGCCCTGGAACACTTCAACTGGAAGAATATCACAGAAAATATACACAGCTGTGGACAAAAGTGCAGCATTACCACCAATTACAGGATTGAGGCAAACGACAAAATGATTCTGCAAAAAGTTTACCTGAAAGCCATAACAGCAGCGTTTTTCAATCAGTATATGGAAAATGACAAAACGGTATGCAATTCAACGTGTTAACGTAACCCTATTCAGCAGGCTTCATTCGACTTTATGAAATTAATTCATTGTACAGGGTGATGCAACACTTTTGTCCGGAGCTGTAAGTATGCAAAGTTTGCTCCTCAGCTCCACAGGTCCAGCACTACCTACCGTGTACAAAGAGCTTGTAGTCGGCATAGGCCTCCCCCACTGCGTTGGCTGCCATGCAGCGATAGGTCCCGTTGTAGGACTTGTTCAGGTTGTCAATGTACAGGTCTGAGCCTGTCAAGAGCGCATGGTCTGGCAGCTCATCATCCAGCCTCATCCAGCGCACCGACTGGGGCCTGTGTGCAGAGACAGCACAGGGTCAGGACACACAGGCGTCTCACTCGACTTTATAAAAAGAACACTTTCAAACAGACCCGGCTGCCCTCGACAGGGGCCGGGTCAGATCATTCGCAGAACCAGGACGACAGGGTGTCATGGGTACAGCTGTTAATATCGCCTGTATTTACTTCTCCCGTGTGAAATGTCTAAATAAAAAAAGAACATGTTTAGATCATCATGCGGTGCAGAAAGATAACAGGTGTGGCCACCCAACTGAGCACAGAGCATCCTAAAATGGTGATTAATATGAACTATTCCCCATGATGCCTGACCCCTAGAACACCCTGTACTAAACTGGACTGGCTTTTAAACTCCTGGTTAGTGCATCTGAACTTTGAGTCTGTGGCATTAGTGGAAACAATTGTAGGTCGATGCAGAACACTGCAGCGAACCAATGAAACACACCAACGAAAGAGTTCAAGCGTCCCAATACTTCAAAACGAAAATCGCCCCTGATGCAGCGGTTTCCAGCTGAAGGACCCCGTTGTCTTTGCAGCCCAGTATGTCCGAAACCTGAAAAGGACGCTTTCTAAATAAATTCTGTCACGGGCATCTCTTCAGAAAACAATCCACTGCGCTAACAGCTTCTTACTCGGTCCATTAAAACCTCTTCTCTGTATATTCATTGTCCCAGAGTGAATAGAATCTGTGCTCAGTTAACAGGCTGTAATAGGTACAATGTTTACCAAGCAGAAATCACATCAGTACATCACTGTGGAAGGACCTCATTCCTCATGTGTCATTAGCACAGGCAGAGCCGGTCAGGTTTCATGGAATTCGTCAGGGAGGAGGTGAAACATTTATAACAGCAGCCGAATCCTCTCCGCCTGCTCCATGAATGACATTATTACAATAACATGCATGACAAGCAGCTGGTCTTTCTCAATCATTTTGATAGCATGCCTCCCAGCACAGAGCTCTTGGATTTGCTAGGAAATATACCATCCAGTGTTCAAGCCTTTACAAATACTTCAACCCACATACCTGGGACAGGTCGGCAGTGGCGCTATTACATTCAGAGAACGACACTATCTTGCTTTTTCAATATGCAATTCTTATTCAGTCAGTGTCTGCACAGCCCAGCTTACCTGTACAAAGTGTACTACGAATGAATTTGCAGAGCGTTCTTTACAAGGTGTTTCTCTGTGATTTACCACGCTTGCAGGTGCTTCATCGTGCTTTACAACACCGTGCTATGTTGTTGCCATGGTATACTGCAGTAAATCGTTTATAATGGCAGCTTCCGACATCCCGATCAAATGCTGCGAGAGACAGGGTTGCCAGCAGCAGTCATCTTCAACCCCTATTCACAATCCAGGCCAGACCCAGCGGTGTCTCCGATGTCATGGTCTTCAGAGAGCACCAGTGACTTTAATGAGACTCCTTCACCACTGTGCTGATTGAAAGATCTTCACAAAAACATAACGTGCGTGTGTGTATATATATATATTCATTTTGGTTTTAGCCTACTTTGCTCTGCCTCACAATGTTCAACTTAATTGGCTCCAATTCCTTTGAGTTAAAGGCCGATTCATTTCGCTGCCTGGAACTCTTTCCCTTCGCTTGTGTTTAATTTTGGAGCTTGTCGGTTTCCTTGATTTTAAACAGGCACAGGAACACAGGCAGGGCCGAGGGGGTCAATGTTACAAACGAGAGGAAAGAAAGCCTGCATTGTTATTCCAAGGATGTAGTACTAATATGTTAAGCAGAAATGTCAACTTCATTTTACTGAAAACAGCGCTTTTTATTTATTTTTTTTTGCACTCAGAATTTATTCTTCCTGAATAGAAAAAACAGAGTGTAATAATCCCTGTACTACTGCAAACAATGATTAAAAACACTGCGAGGAGACATGCACTTGCAATGAAGGACTCCAGCCCACTCACACACACACACACACACACACAGAGATGAAATCCACATCTTACTTGGGTTTGCCCTCAGCTGTACAGCTCAGCTCCAAGGCCTCCCCTTCCCTGGTCAGGCCCTGGGGGAACCCCACTGTGATCTTCACTTCAGGCTTATCTGTGGAAGGACCAGGTTTATATAAATGACAGAGTGCGGCACACAGGACAGCATGCGAGGGAGTCTCGCCATTCCCACGGAACCTCACAGTCTGGGAGAGCTTCAACTGGCCTATGTCCGCTGCTGCTAGCAATTCCCTTCAGTGCATTCTGATGCAGACAGCTAAACACAACTCCAGCAATAAGCACTGAAAAAAATGTATCCCGCTCCGAAATGAATTATGTTCTGTATATGGAATACTTTAAAGATGCATAAATCAGGAGGAGATCTACAGCTCTCGTTTAGATGTAAATATACATTTGAGTTAAATTACCTTCTTAATTAAGTTATTGGTTAGACTTGTTCTACTTTTTGGTCACAATCAATTATAAAAAAATAAGAATTCAATCTAATAAAGTAGGTATTGCATGGACTGTTGTTTTCCGATTAACACAGGTGATTAAACAGAGTCAACACACTGCACTGCTATTGGGACAGATCAGAGATGGGACTGTTTGGTACCATGATGGCTGCATTGTCAGTCGCTCAGCTCATTCGAATAAGTCTGCTTATTGTTTCTAAAAACGACACGCTACAAACTCAGCACTGGTGTGTCCTGAATGTCTCAAATTATACCAAGACAGAAATAAAGAAATGTGTTTCTTCTACCCCACTCCTTTCAAAAGATAAAGGATCCTTCACATCTTAAAAGCAAAGCGCCCAGGAGACACCGTTAAGAAAAAAAAAATCTTTTTATAGAGCGTAGCTGCAGTTTTACTATCCCTGAGATCGTCAAACCTAAAGTATGTGGCAATCTCGGGGAGGGGGGCAGAGAAACAAAGAGAAAGAAAGAGAGGAGAGAAAGAGTGATAGAAAAATAAATGAGAAAGGAGAGAAAGAACAGAAAGAACAAGGAGAGGAGGAGAGAAAGAAAAAAGAGAAAGAAAACACAAAGAAAATAAATTAAAAAGGACAATGGGTAAGAATGGCTAAAATACTATCTTTCTGTGAACTGTCCTGCAGAAACATGAAGAAAGAAAACACGTTTTCTACAACGGTTGCTGAAAACAATGACAAGTACGTTAGCAACACACACGCCCCCACCGCGCACATACAAATATAAACACATGTGTAAGTGAGGACACCTCTGCAATAAGAAAAAACCCTGACTGAAAGGCAGGGGTCAGGACTCTTGGCTGTGGTGTGCCCAGTCCTACTGTACACTCCAAGAAGAAAAGAAAACGTTAAGCAAACCATTTCAAAAGGAAGTTGCAAACAAAGCCTCCTGATTTTGAAGGCAGCACTAATACAGTGCATGCATCACACCAGAAGGCATCTGTTGTAATCTTAAGACACAATAACCACATGCTAAATCAGCGGCCGTCCTGTCACTTAGCTGTTTCACATTCAGGAAAGAATCACTGGGTCTCTCAGAGACTGCTAACAAGAGCTAACAAACAGGAGCACGCCTTTCTCTGAGCCCCGGCTCCGACTCAAGCTTATTATCGAGCCTGTAAACAAGCACCCGAGTGCAGTGAGACGAGGGAAGAGCTGCTGCTCCTGTAAGGCTGGGATGGGCGAACCTGTAAGGTTATTAGAATCCTGCACCTGCCTACCGTGATGCAGTGTGGCATTAAAAGACTACAGAGGCTCATCCAAACACGGGCAGCATTCAAGCTAACCCAGCGGGAGCACAAGAGCCAGTGCAAGGGCCCCATGTGAGCCCCGGTCAAGATGCACAACTAACTGCGCAGAGGAAGCAGGCTCTCCTGACTCCCTCTGCGCTCCAAGCTGCAGGGTTTGTGCGAGGCGTTTTTTGAATGCTCTTTCCTCGCAGGTTCCTGTGGGGACAGTCTGTCCTTGATAGAAAGCCCCCCCCCCCCCCTCATGGGATTTTTTTTTATTAAGGCACAATTCTAAGTAACCCTGATTATTAATAGTACGCTCTATGGTAGAGAAAATTGGTTTTTAATCTGATTTAAACCAAGTTTGTCTAAATGTCAAGCTGCTGATAATGAACCAAAGCTCAGCTGCTTTCCTTTTAGAAAGGTCAGGGCCAAGCCGAGCAATATAAAAATAGAATATTGTATGGGTCGGAACACATTGTCACGCAGTAACACGTACACGCACACCAGTATGCCATTTCATACATGTTTCCAAGACCACACGCAAGCGAGTAACATTGAAAACGACTTCCGTCATCGCTGCAACAAGCACGGTGCGACGGAAATAACGAATTCAAACAAAGACGTTTGTTGCATGCTTGGTTCGTATCTGGCGCCGGGGCGGTTTTCAGTCAAGGTTAGGTCTCTTCACTCACATAGTACTTCCAGGTATTTCTGTGCCTGGAAGTCTTTCACTGCAGGGTGGTCCACCATGCAGATCACAGGGACCCCGTCATCTTCCTTGCGGACAGTGAGCGTCAGCCTGCTTGTCACGGTGTACATCCTGTCGTCCACGTCTTCCACTGTTGATTCTCCTGCAGAGGAAAGACGTGCTAAGTGCATCAAGCTTTCATGGTGCACTGGAAAGAGAGCGAGAATGTACTGGAAAATAATCTTCCACCAAAAAACAAAACGTATGACGCTCTCCCAACACGTTGACTCCCAAACAGCACTAGACCCTTGTAAATGAGGGAAAAAAACCAAAAAAAAACCCACCCAGTCATTTTAAAACTGCAGCAGCGCGACACTGACAGCGCTCTGAACAACAACCAAACTGCCGTTTCAACTGGGACACTCACCTGTTCTTGCTCCAGCTTCAGTGTGACTTTCTAAGGGGATTGCTGCTGGGTTTGACCCACCAGTCTGCCAATCAAAGTATTCAGTATTGGGACAATCAGTGTGCAGATTGAGCTGATCCAATTACACAGTGATTTCATTTCTGCTGAACTGGCAGCTGCTGGCTGTCTGCCTTACAGAAACTCAAGGTTACTGTATTATTCCTTTAGTACAACAGAAAAGAGGCCCTCATTATTGGACACCTCATCAACTCCTTTACCTTCTCTTAATCAAAGACAAAGTTTAACCCCTCCACCTCTCTCACATCGGGAGCAAGAATGAAAAACAACAAGCTTACTGCACCGTGTTTACTTTTCTAAATATATATATATATATATATATATATATATATATATATAAAACTTTAAAACTTTGTTTGCTCAAAAGAGCCAACTTCCCAATGTCTCGTTATGGTTAATAAACCTTTATCAAGGGAAGTTGTGTTTGAAAACAAACAGTGGAGGTACCTGTAGGCTTTTGATGCCATGACAACCACACTCACTCATTTCTATTGAAATCTATGAATGTGTTTGTGATGCATCATGGTACCAAGTCTATTTATCCATTGATTTTCCTTTATTTTTCTGTACTCATTTGATTTCTTCTAAAACTACACATTGTTGCTCATTCTTGCTTCTTCATTTTTTTGTCGTGTTGATCTCTTGGTTCATTTTCTCTCTCATGTCTTACCTTGCAGCTCTTTGCCTTCCTTCAGCCATCGGATACTGGCAGCCGGCTTGCTCCCCATGGCAGTGCACGTTATTTCTGTCTGGTTCCCTTCACTGACGATGTCCTCTTGGGACTCAATGATTGGGTTTCCTGGTGGGACTGACATCACAGAACACAGCCCTATAAATCAACAGCCATCCTACAGCAGTGTCACCAAACAGTGACAGCACAGGACACACACTACATGGTAAAAAAACACACAACATCATTCAATACTTCAGACCGGACAAACTTTTGCCTCATTGACTTTAGTTTCACCTCTTTTCAACGAAAAACCTCTTAATAATAAGCATTGGAGGAGGCCTACATTTCTTTTCCTAAACTACTCCCGCGCGGTTCAGGTGTGATGAACCTTCCCACTTGGCCTCGAATATTAATCCCGTTGAAATGCCAAGGGATTACCCTGAGAATCAGTGCAGTGAAATTCGACACAGCTTGGAATTTGAAAAGTGGGCGAAGGTGTCTCTGGTTTGACACCACTCATAGAGAAGAGAAATCTCCTACCCAGCACAGTGATGACCGCATAGGCTTCCTGAGGCGGGTCGGAGTAGAGCTGACATACATATCTTCCTTCATCAGACAGAGAAACGTTGGACAGGGACACCTGCAGCTCGTTGTCCGAGAAGTTGACCAGCTGGAAGCGGCTGTCCTTCAGAGCTGTGCAGGACACACGAGAAGAGCAGTTAAACACTGACACACTGACACAGCTGAAAATATCTGATCGGGGCCTGATTCTCCGCTGCGACTGTGCACAGCACAAGCGACCTGCAGCTGGGTCTCTTTCTCCTCATGCTCGCTTGAGCATAAAGACAGGGCTTGCAAAGAAGAGCTTGACCACAGCAGTGAAATGAGTTTGGAGGGCTCAAC
Organism: Polyodon spathula; assembly: GCF_017654505.1. Lineage (NCBI taxonomy): Eukaryota > Metazoa > Chordata > Actinopteri > Acipenseriformes > Polyodontidae > Polyodon > Polyodon spathula. The sequence goes on along the minus strand of NC_054569.1, from coordinate 4,663,261 downwards.
CTTTTCAGAGGACAAAGCGATGCACAAGTGGATCTAAACACTGTCATCATTCTAAAACCGTTCACATATTTGAGGAAGACAGAAATAAACAGAGACGAATACATTCGATTTCCCTAATCTTGGGCTGATATTTATCCCGCTGCCTTTAGAGACCAATTTAATATAATAATAATTTATATTTTTATATAGCGCCTTTCATAGTGGACCACCATCACAAAGCGCTTTACAAGATACGAGACTACATAATATATCCCTACATCTGAAAACCAATTAGGAACGGAACTTGCAATTATAAAGCAATTTTCATACACAGGAGCTCAGCATGCTTACTGACACCGAGCAACCACTGAACTGCAGCTCCTTAAACTCTCCCCTCAGCACGAGTGCTCCAGCTACGAGCACACTGGGGTCTGGCTGGAGGGTTGTTCCTGCCATCAGCATAACAAATACTGCTATTGCTTCTTAGTGGGACTCCGGCTGTGTACAATGGAGGTGGCTCAGGGCACAGCAGAGCTGCGCTGGTGGAGGTTGGAGGCGAGGCTGTAGAGCAGCTATCAGCATTAGCATTCATCTTCATAACACAATGCAAACGAAGGAAATCAAAAGCAGCTGCATTAGGAAGTGCTGGACAGCACCCTGCTGCAGGAGACTGGGCAAGTCACAGCAGCAGGAGCGACGGGTCCCGGTCGACACTGGCTTTGACATTCACTGGCAGGACTATGAAGATGCAGAGCACGTGACTGATTAGAGGCTCACAGAGGAGGATGCAGAAGGGCTAATGATTTAATTGAATGTATCCATTTAAGAACAGACAGCAGAGATGAAAACAACATAACGGCGATGATGTGCTTTGTAATATACTGTGACAGAAATGTCACAGGAACAATGCCAATAATAAAAGTCTTATTACTTTAACAGATTTAACAGCTGGCACAAGCATACACATTGTCTGATTTTATAGCAAGAAAAAAACAAACAACAAAGCACATAAACAAGGAGTTTGAAAGAGCTGACGCTGGTTCAGAGTTTACACACTTACTTATGCAACCCTGAGATTATATTACAGCATGTGTCTGTACCTTCAAATCATAAAGCAATTACTTTTCTACATACACAGTTAAACAAAGAGAAGGTCACTCGTTGTGGAAATAGACAACGAGAAAACTGAAAAACAACACATCGAAATATTCCCTTCACATATAAAAATATAACAAAAAATGAATTTACTCTTCCTGCCACTGGACAAGGACTGAGGTTCTCAATTGTTTTGAGTTCAAGTACATTGGTGTTTCATGTTAGAGTAAAAGGCTTTGATAAATCTAGTGCATTTTCTTTTTATTTGAACGTCATGCTATAATATATTGTACGACTCCAGTAAAACCCAGTGACCAGTTTTAGCTGCAGGCCAAATATGTCAGCTTCCAAAGCGCTATTCTGTCACTTATCAAAACCAGAATGATTGGACTACAGAAATCAAGACAAAGACAAGCACTTGAAGCAAACTGCAAGCCAGAATTAATAGTCCAGGCATCTAATTGCAAAGCTCCATTTGCAATCAACAGAGTGCACAGCTTTCAAGAGGAATTCTCCCCCTGTGTTACTGTCTTCTTCTCCTGTGATTGCTCCCTCATCTCATTCACATTGCTGCTGCTGGTTAAATACAAGAGGCTTCAGTGGACATGCCATTTACCCTAAACAACTGCAATCGATTCTGATAGCAGGCAAGGCAACCGGGCTGTTGAAGGAACCCGTCAAGGCTTTATTAAAGCCGAACAGGGGAACTCACTTCATGTCACACAGAAACAGCCTGAGCTTCATTACAATGGAGAATGCAGATGTGAATTAGAAAAGAAACAAACAATGTGGCCTTTGCAGATTGCTACTCCCTGAGCCACTGCGACTCATTACACAAAATCTGTATCACACCGAACACTGCACACCGTTTACTTTCCTTATCTCTAACCTTTTATAAAGATGCAGTTTATATCATATCTTGAGCCATGGCAGCCCCTAGCACAGAATCATTTCAAACATGCAACGGTCTTACAGTGTATATGTCCTGATAGCTCTTTCTCATAGCTTTGCATAGAGAGCAGGGTGATAGAGACGGGCTGGTCCTTCAAATACAATAGAAAAATTTTGCTAGAGCATGGCTTTGTGAAGCAATGTTTCTACTAGGAGGACCCTGCTGCAAAAAAATCCTTGGCTAATCACTCAATTTGATCGATTTTCTATCCGTCTGCCTGTCTAACACTGTATCGCGGTGCTCTGAAATGGAGCCTGCAGTGTTACAGACTCATACAGCAGTCACAGCAGCAGAGCCCTGCGATGGCATCTTCAAGCTACATTGCAGAACATGAAAAAAAAAAAAACATTGACTTTTTCCAAAACTGCTAGAAAGCCAAGGAAGCAGAGCTTACGCCTCACGTCCCTGAAGTAGATGGTCTGTCTGTTTGGATTGAGCAGCTGGATGACTGAGTCGTCGTTGTTTTTGACTCTGCAGCTGATGGTCGCGACCTCCCCCTCCACCACCGACACATTATTGGTCTCCAGGTTCTGACCTGGAACTGAAAAGAGGAAAAAAGAGAACGATGTCATGAGATCCTGCGGCGCCCTGGGTTTTCTGATCCGACCGTGCTGCAACACTGGGGTGGGTCTGTGAGCTACAGCAGTCCTGGGACGCAGCGGCAACCGCAGAAGAATCCACTTTCAAGATTGGCAAATTCAGAGCTGGAATTAGTGAATGACAGTGGCAAACAAAAATAAAAATAAAAAATCTAATCGTTAAATAATAACTCCAAACAATTAAAATAAAACACACACACAGACATCTGCATAGAGCACAGCATGCTTTTCTTTTGGTACAGCAGTTCTCATGCCCATGTCTGCAGATCAGGCACTCTGCTTGTGTTAAAATCACCATGTCCATTCATGTTATTTTTGACATTTTTCTTCTAAATTGCTTATTTGAACCGCTACTTAGATGGGAACATTGGAAGGATTAGTAACGCTATTCCTACAAGCCGCCTGTCGTCAAGATCACTCTGTTCCCAACACCCTGCACTTCTGAAAGCGTCCAGAATGCAGAAGACTAAACTCTGTATTGACTGTCAGAAATACACATTGCTAATGCACAGCGCTCCGACCTGGCTGTGCTGCAGTTCAGTTCTGTACGATGCTGACGCCTCAGTGCTGTTGCTATTCAGAAAGGATGTGTGTCTGTAAATTATCAGCATCTGCATATACAGCAACAGTCCCGTCACTGCTTTGCTATGAATATATGGGAAAATGCTCTTCTGTAACAAACAGTGCTGTACAAATAATCTAGAAACGAGGCTAAAAGCAGTGGGAATTTGATCTTAACCTTTTCCCTCAACATATTAGACCTTTTCAGTTCTACTAGAATACAAAATCAAGTGTGTGTGTGGGTGTGTGAGAGAGAGAGGGAGGAGAGTCTTCCCAACCTAGATCAGGAAACATTTTTATGACAAGGGGTTGTCCATCACCCTGGTTTTTAAAAGATTCTTTTTTTGCCTGACAAGTTTCTTGTCTGCTACATCGCTGCACAGAAAAACATTTTTATTGACATGGCATTTCTTGTTAATAATGTATTCAGCGTTTTTGCTAGGGGTCTGCAGAATAATAGCTTAAAATCTTTACATGAGAGGGAAAATGAACGGTGCGAGACAGAAAATAAGAGACGCATTTGTGCAGAATGAGCTTGGAATGACTACACTGAGCTGCTTCAATCGTTATCTGGAGTGCATTCAGCTTCAGTGTATTTAATGAAGAACAACAACGCCTTGTTTTACATACAGAATATGCCACCCTCGCCTGTTTAAAATGAAACCAGAACAACTCAATGGAAAGCTATTGTCTCGAGTCCAGGCTGTTCCAATAGAAGAAAAAAAAAACCAAGGCTCTCAGCAAATTAAACAATAACAAAACAGAAAGAAACGCACACAATGCTCATAGAGGGTAAAACAAACAGCATTCAGAAATCACGAGGAACTGCGTACTGCAGTGAATACACAGGCAGCTGCAACGGAGAAATGCTCTAAATCAGCTGAATACAGGTCACTGGTCAAATGAATTATGCATCATTAAGATTGCAGTATTCAGGCTTGGCCAGAAGAGGGCAGGGCGTTACACTTATTTACTGCATAAACAAACCAATAACCTCTGCACACTGCATACATCATCTGATAATGGGCACACTTTGGCAGCAGTGTGACGGGGAGGCCTGGTGGTCCAGTGGTTAAAGAAAAGGACCTGTTACCAGGAGGTTCCCAGTTCAATCCCAGCCACTGACTCGCTGTGTGAGACCCTGAGCAAGTCACTTAACCTCCTTGTGCTCCGTCCTTCGGACGACATGTAAAACAAACAAGGTCCTATTGCAAGTGACTCTGCAGCAGCAGTTGTGGTGCATAGTTCACCCCCAAGTCTCTGTAAGTCGCTTTGGATAAAAGCGTCTGCTACGTGACCAATTAAAACATTTTATCAGCAGTTCACACATTTAAAAGTTCCTGTTTTCTTTTTTTCCCCTCAATTTCCACAGACTTTCAAATCACACGAAATGAAGAGAAATTCAGGAGTTGCTTTTTACTGTATTTTTTTACATGTGGGCTGCTGACGTCAACCCCTTGAGAGGTCAGAGTGAATGAAAACACTGTGTAACAAAAAAAAAAAAAAAAAAGTGTTTTTGTTCCTGGGTAGTAAGTGTTATTTCCTAATTGCTTATGCCTCAAAAGTATAGAACATGGCTATTATTCCCCACAGACTTTGCTTTTGTGACCAGGACAGTGATATTTCAAAATATCACTATTTCCAATGGGAAAACGGGCAAATGTGTATTTACAGTATAATTGTAAATCTCGAAAAACTACTCACTTCTAAATCTTTTGTAGTCATCTTTGTATTACTTTAGTATAAATACATGTTAATTTGGATTCATGTGTTGTTTTTTTCTGACTTTATGTGAACGAAAAGACACACATTTGCCCATTTTCCCATTGGAAATAGTGATATTTTGAAATATCACTGTCGTGGTCACAAAAGCAAAGTTTGTGGGGAATAATAGCCATTTTCTATACTTTTGAGGCATAAGCAATTAGGAAATAACACTTACTACCCAGGAACAAAAATTGTGTTACATAGTGAAATCAGCCTGCGTCTCGGAGATAAATCTTGTAAATAACACATTTTAATTGGAAACCAATACGGATTTTAATAACCACCAACAGGCAAAAAGGCAAGGGCAGCCTTGGCAGAAGTATCAGGCGTTGTGAACGATAAACCCTGGCTAGTACTGCACTGTACAGGTCTTTGAAACACAGGGCCAAGTCCAAATCGCCCTTGGGACTCTGCGTACAGTTCAATTCTAATTAAGAAAAGTAACTTGGCTGGAGATGGTATTCTAATTAATAAAATCGGATCAGCGACAGACCCATTTGCCAAGCGAATGCTCTTTTGCAATCAGAGTAAACAGCGTTGACGGCCTCAGCTTCTCTCTGTCTCGTGACTGGCTGAGGAAGGAGAAAGTCACAGCCATTAATCCCTGGCGGGCGGCAGGTGTGTGGGCAGAAGCTTGGTAAGGCTCAGTGGCTCACAAATTTCCCCTCATTTCAAGTCCTGCTTACAAGTGAACAGCACAAACACGGCTTGCTATCACTTTCTGAAGGGCATGACAGCACAAGCCACAGCACAGGCCACCGAGGATGTGGGAGTGCAATGCAGGAATCTGCCTGAATCCACAGAGAACACATACATATGAATCCAAACTACCGAACTGCTGGGGTGTTTGGCTGGTTTCACAGACCCCGATCAGCACTAACCATGGACGGCCTTACCCAGCGTAACATTGGGAGGGTGAAGCCGGTGCTAACCGGGGTCTCTGAAACCGATCGCTCATTTCTGAAGCATTCTGATCCTCTGTTCAGACTGCGGTCACACACTAAACTGGCCGATGGTATCAAGGCGGCACCTTTCGTCCTACACACACACACTTTGCAGCAAATTATTAAAAGCCACGGACGGCTTCTCATAATGGGATTTCCCCAGTATGTTCAAAGATTCCAGTTTACTCATCTGGAGTTAAAACACTCCCATATGCTCTTTATCTTCCATGACAGTTTAACATGTCTGCCGTCAACACCCAGTGCAAAAACACACTCCTGTGAAAATATGTTTCACAGCCGGGGAACGTTAAAGCTAGTGCTATGACTTTCCTCAGCAGTTGTGCCAAATGGTGTCGTGGTTTTGTGATTTGAACTGCTGTCCATCTGATACAACCTCACACCCGGCCAATGTACTCAAGCCTCTCTGGGATGAGTGGGAGTCCATGGGATGCATGGAGGCTTTACTGTGGAATAACCAGATCCAGAAACTAGAGAGACGTAGTGAAAGAGGCTCCAGTTTACCTTGCATGTCCTGCGCAGCTCCTGTGAGGAGAAAGGAAACAAGACAAAGTGTAAGAGACCGCAGGGTCAAAGAGCAGAGCAAAGACGGGACACACGCAAAAGACGCTCTACCATCTCCTGTTCCCAACAATGAAACTGACATAAATAAAAGACACATTTCCAAATCACGCTGTAGTATATGGTGTGTTGATTTTCAAGCTCAGCCTTGCATTTAGCACCAAAATGACTTGATCTACCCTGCCAAGATAGACAAGATAAGGTCAACGTCCACATTTGTGGTCGATCTAAAAAATAAAATAAAACACATATCAAATCTAATGATAAGAAATTCCCCTAGAAGTTTTATGACAGACCCTTTTAATTATTTTGCTATGTTTAGATGAACAATGGTTTCTAGAGAAAGCATGCCCTAATCCCTAAACACTGTTCTGAAGTGAAAATGACGTCTCCTAAAAGCCGGCTTGCTACAGACCTCAGCATAGCAGAAAGGACTCCTTTCTTTAGAGCTTGCGACCTCCTGCTGTGCTGACAGACATTACATTAGCTTCCAGCATTCTGCCAGGCTGCAATATTCTAACATTGATCCCCCACCCCTAATACATTCTGTGTGCTACAGTACAGCACGCACAGAACCAAATGTAACACACCCCTGTTTGAAGACATTTATATTTCTCAGTGCACATACAGCACATCCTACAGTACACACACACTACAGGGTCGAGTGATGCTGTTAAGTGAAGGCTTGCACTCTGAGAGACCCTGCACAGCGGAGAGGAATGCACTTGTTGCATAACTGCTGTAAACCTACTCAATCAGTAACATTTATAATGTGATTTTTTTCTTTTTTCATTTTATTTTTACCGAAAGGATCAGCACCGCTGGTTAAGAAGTGTAACGGCTACAATGCTTTGCAGTAGGGATGACAATCCCATGACATCAGGCACGGGTAAAAGCAGCAAGCGATATTCAGTGTATGCGTTTTTACTGTAGGCTGCAGTACGTTTGAAGGGGGCGGCTAAGGTCTGCTACAAAATACTCATATATCAGCAAAACAAATAATCATTTACAGCAGTTCTGAACTTAAACTCCACCTCCTGTTCACTCCTGCCATGGCTAAATATAGACTATCTCTACCCAGCCATATGCTGCTGTACCTGAGACACATTAGCCAGGATTTATGAGCTGTCAGCACTGCTGTGATTAGACATCGCTGCTGTCATTCCATTAAGCCGGTATTGATGGACAAAACTGCGAAGATGCATTACGTGCCTTTTGAAGCAGCGAGGCCACCCTGCGCTGGCAATCGATTCTGCTGTGATCTGTCAGGTGCTGGGATGAAGAAGGAGTGCCAACAGGGGGCCAGCGGAAATGTCTCCAGCAAGGAAATAATAAGTCTAACAATTTCCCTTTTGCCACAGAGAAGATGATTTAGAATCGGCCAGCCAAGGGACAGCACACCAACAGAACTAGGGATCACGCCACCGAAGAAAAACTCTTTTCACTGAACGGGTTCACAGGTTTGAACGCTTTGTAAAGAAAGCCAAAGCAGTAAAAAAAATAAAAAATAAAAACAATTAGTACAATAGTAACAAAAATTTTTTTTAATAAATAGTACAGTAAAAATCCCTCCTCGTTCTGACTCCTCACTGCCGTTCAGAGTCAGAGTCTAGTTTTATGTCCGCGGCACCCGTCCTCGAGCCAGGGAACACAATGAAAGACTGAAATACAGACGGATATCCGCGGCACAACCATGGGCACTGCTCTGAACGGTGTAAGAGCAGCAAACAACCACCAGGAGGAAGTGCAAGCACTGCAAGAAAACAGAGGAAAAATGAATCCGATCAGCAGTGCCAATCCTGGTTTCAAACCTCACCTTGAACTGCGTTAAAGAAATAAGAAAAGGCAAAGGAATATATATATATATATATGCATGCTGCAGGCACTACAAAGTGGTTAAAGAAGCCGCTGCAGACCATTCATTAAATCCCCACAGTGCAGATTGTAATCGCTGGACTGTAGGCATCGTTGGTTTAATTTAAGTTGAGGACGGTAACAAAATAAGGAGCACAGAAGCATATTAGTAATATAGAGGTCCTGGGAGATAAACCCTCGTTTATATGGAAATATGTAGAGCTGATAAAGAATATTAAGAGGGCTAAACCTTTGTGCAACGAGGGCTGACTGATTTCAGCTTGATTACCTAAAGCACAAGCCGAAGAGACCTGAGAGAAGAGGCCAGGCAATCTGAGATGAGGAGGGTACAGCGGCTGCTTAATGTCTCATATTTCCACGCACCCTTTGAAGAAAATAAAATGAGCTTCTGTGCCTCCGAGTCGTGGCTTATCATTTGTCACCACCCAGCCGCGAGGGGGTACTTGTGTATTCCATCCATGGAGTCAGAGACAGCAGGAAGGAGCGGAGAGGGCTGCAGGCTCCGACAGGATCTCAGACCCACACCTGCCTGGGACCCGCTGTGTCCTTATTTAACTGAAAGGTTAGTTTGAAACTTCATTAAAACAAAGCCATTTAATGGAGTGGTTGCAGGTGCGTGATGGCTCTGCCTGTTTATATGTGTGTTTGGTTCCTGATATGGGGATCAGAATTTGCTCAAGGTTGCTTGGTTTCCCCATCACACCCTACTGGACTGAAAGAGTTTGCATCCCCATTCGTTTCTATCAAGCCGATCAGTAGAGAGAAACTGCCTGTACCATCGCAGGCTGTCCAGTTCACTGTGACGGGGGATCCGGGGAGCAGTCATATGAAAAAGACCCAGAGAGGAGAGATGCAAGGCACACGCTTCAGAGACTGGATTGCACACTGAACTCTGTTACAGCCTCGATTTGAGATCGGAACTGTCTAGATATAAACACACAGTTAACTCTGAACCACAAAAATCAAAAAGATTCTAAAAGTTAAGATTGAGAGCTTTTGGAGACTAAAATTGTCTATCCAAAAGCAAGCAGGTGTACACTGTCCAGTTAGTCTACATGCCCCAAAAGGCACAGTAGCTTCAGGTTTCTTACTGTAGCTAAAAACTTTACAATGCTATAAACATGGCCTTCACAGTTGCCATGGCTATGAAATAAAGGCTGTTTTAAGGTAGCCACTCACTTACACACTGAACATTTTGCAATGCAATGGAATGCTGTTTCCCGTCACTCAATTGCAATGGAAGGTCACATATTTTCAATTTGTCTTTATTTACGTTTCCAAGCTGCATTTACAGTTCAGCTTTTACTTTTCTACTGTGGTTCTGTGTCCTTCGGACAAACAAAACTCCCGGGTTTTCAATCACAAGGGGTTTTCAGAGGTTCTTTCTGTAATAATGGATTTAGTTTGTTGGAGAGGCAATCAATACTCCATTAAAAAACAAAACGAAAACACATCGTACCAAAATATGACAAAGACAAACTGGAACTAAACATTTTTTCAAGGTACAACTGCACACATTTAAAATCTAAAAAGTGCAACTGGTACTGGCAACCGGTACCACACTTCTCTTCCCCAATATATTATTTTTCTTGTTTCATTCAATTTGCATATCATTCTCCTTTTCAGTCAGTCCACCAACTCAGAAGTTTAAAGCACCCCTGTGGTAAACAGAGTCCTCACAAACATGACAGTTACATCAGAGTGCAACCGTTTAACCTGCCCCCCTGCAACACCCTGCCGTTCATAAAGTAGTGTCGCGTGTTTGACAGCTCTACTGAGGTTGTAGGAGTGCTTTCAAAACTTCAGTCTGTGATAAATGAAACAGAAAATGATGTCTATAAAAAACAATTCTAGAAAGGAGATTAGTTTAGACAGCTCATTTAAATGATCATAGTTGCTCATTAAAAGTATAACTCTTAAACAGAGTGTTCAGTTAGCCTCATTAGAAAAGGTTCACAAGGTGGGTTTGCATGGGTTTGTGCTGTGTGACACCCATCTGCTCCCCGCTGGAGAGACGCGGTGATGACTATCTGAAACATTTCATCCTTTCAAACTTTGCCTGGCAACCCTGAAGAAACCTGAGTTTCGCCTCAGCCTATTAGTGTTTTCAAGAGCACTGCATTCAACAAAACCAAGCATCTGAAAGTCTGTTTACTTTGGGAGTGATTTACATGCAGCGGCCACATTTTAGAGCTAATATTTCCTCTGTAACCATGCGCCACTTCTGAGGGATCCCACATTCCCCCTAGTAATCTACATGGTTTGTTTTGAAGCCAGTGTTTGATTTCTAAAAACTGAAAGATTGATTTTTAAAAGCAAGCCTGCTAAAACAGCTGCCTTTCACATCCCATGCCTGAGGCTGCTGATTCCATCAATATTCAGCAGTGCTTGAATCAAACCTAGGAGTAACCGTCTGATAACACAGCACCTACTCACTCACTGAAATGAACTATCACAGTGTCACAGCATGCACTGTGCAACAAACACTCCCGCAGAGCAAGCAGGGCCGTGCTTGAGAAAGAAAGGTGACATTACAAAATGGCAGATAGTTTTATTAGCAGGTGTCAGCGCTGGTTTACTCTGCATCAAATCTGTTCGTTTTATAGTGCCTGTCTCCAAACTCACACAGGATGTAGATGCAATTAGCCTTTCGGTCGAGATCTCTCAAACACTGTGCAGTGTGTACGGTCTCCCATGTATCTGAAGAGGGTTTCAGCTTGTCCACGCAATAAGAGAGTCGCTGGAGTGAGTAGCATTCGAGCTGATTACTCAGACACAGTGGAGTCACATTCAGTAATCCACATCGCTGGCTCTCAATCCTCAACACTGCTTGCTCTAATGCAATTAAATGACTCGACCTGTGCATCAGATATCTCTTGATCTACAACTCAAAACGCATCGGTAAAGCGCCAATGTCACATGAGAAACCTGCAGGAGAGAACCTTTCAATCTAGGGGGATCAGCACACAATAAAACATCTCCTATTCTCTGAAAAAGACACTGCCAGTAACAAGCAGTGAAAACCTTCAGTTCTGGATTGAAGAGCTCGGAGAATTGCACTGTAAAAATATACATTTCTTGAACTTTTCTCCCCAAGGATATATAGTATATCTGTTCTTCTAAGCCATAAGCGATGTGCACATTGGTACTGACCACGGGTGAGTTACTGCAGGGCACGCAAATGCACATGATAAACAACCACATCTTGTATACATTACTAAGCAGGAACGGACTCCAATCATTTGTAAAGCAAGTGGGAAAATGTGCCGGTTACAACCGCAGAACACTTGAGGGGGGGTATTTCTCTTTATTTTAGGGGGGGTTCATCTGTTCATCATGTCAATCACTTCCCTCGCTACCACACGGCCAGCAGTCAAGGCCACCTGCTATGAACCGTTTGCCGTTAGTTTGCACTATCAGTAGTTATCAGTAGTTGGACGTATTACAGCCTTATATTCAAGCCAAACCAAAAATGACAAAATGAAAAAAAAAAAAACAACAACCCACGAGTTTTGCTTGCCACTGAACTAGCATTTCAGTACATTTATAGAACCGGATTCCTACTCTGGGATTAAACACCTTGTAATTGCCGCTCACCTCATTCTTTTTTAATTTCTAAAATCAAATTCGTGGGGCAGCAACAAGGAATCAGAGTTTTTTTTATTTTTTATTTTTAACTTTACTTTCTCGCTCAGTACACTCCTTGCAGTACTGAAATGTGAACATCAGCGTACGATGACATATTACCCTATGTGCCAAATCCTCAGAGCAGCCCCTTCTGTCGAGGGGTCACCTTGCTAAACAATCAGAAAGCATGCTAACACAATTCACCAGCCTGCACGTCACACCTGGGATACCTTCCAGGATTCGCTGCCCGACCTGTGATGCCCTGCATTCTCCAGGAGATTACGAATCTATGCGGGAAGGCGGAAATCGGGCTGGCCATCACCGGGAAGCTGTTTCCCAAAGCCAGTCTGGAGTGGCGTCAGCAGATATTGGTGGGAATGTGGCCGAGCCCTGAACCATTATTAACGGTCCTGCATGATTCTGCTTAATCCCATCATTTGGAAGGAGATTGAAGATCATTATACAGTAGGGAGTCATTACAGTAACACTTGACTGAACCCATTCTCCCAACACACACCGAAAGGCTGGTTTATTTTATCAGTGGCTAGTAAGCGTATAATTAAATCTGCAGAACTTGCAAGAGCAGGAACTGATGCAATCATCTAGAAATGTGCCGCGTTGGATGGGAGGACAAACAGTCAAATATTAAAAAATCCTTTTATACAAACATCAACGCACAACCTCCACCCTGTGATCTCCACACAGACGAAACTGCCAGCAGGATAAAAGTCCATTTCCGATGGTACAGTAAACATCCATTCCCTACTCACTGCAATCTCTCAGGTGTGTTGCCCTTAAACTTATGGTTCTTAATCTACAACTAACTAATTGACTGGCATCAAATGCGATCAGATGCCCCGCAAAAAATCTCTTGCAAAAGCTCCCAGCCTTGCCAGTTAATTAGCATCACCACCTTTTTTTGAAGGAATACAGTGCCTGTTTGCTTCAGTAACACTTCCTCTAGATGTGACAGAACCACTAACAATCTGTGGCCTTGATGTCAGGGATAAAAAGAAGCGAGACGTCCTTTGAAGAAACCCCAGAAGACTTCATATAAAAACGACAACATTTCCTTTCCCTGAAAGTATCCATGGGGACACCTCCAAGACCCTCCCAAGGCTTTGAGCTTTTTAAAGGCTCACAGACACATACTTCTGAAGCAGCTGTTCATATAAACTGCACATTTACCATGCTCTCTCTCTCTCTCTCTGTCTGTCCTCTCTCTCGCTCCCTCTCAAGCACCTTTCTGCAGTGTGGAAATGGTGCATGGTCACATAAAGCTGAACAGCATTCCACTCAGTCACTAAAACAGCACACAGCAAGAGGTGTGCTGTACATCACTAAGACCTCCATAAACGCAAGCTTTCTCAGCAACTGCCAGAGTCGCAAGGAGTTCAGAGCTCCCCCTAGGCGCCGACAAAGGAATGGCAGCTTTGTGCAGCTGTCAATCACTGCCTGTCCAGACAGATTAGTGCACCTCCAGCCCACGGCACAGTGTTTGATGGGAATATAAATTTATCACTCAATCCTATTTCCATGGGCGGTTTTATTTCTGCCGGTTAAGACACGAGATTAAAAGGGTAAAATCAGTGATGTCTCAATTCACCATGCAGTGGTATCTTGTGAAAATGGATTACAGAACCAAGTCGACGTCAAACAAACAGCTTCAGGTTTAAGACTCTACTTACAGAGGTATTAAGATTTCAATATGTGATTATCCTGCAGGATTCTCACATTAATAAGTGCGGGCTGAGAGGCTCGAATGGGGCTTTGAACAAGGCAGGATTCTCACGTTAGTAAGTGCGGGCTGTGAGGCTCGAATGGGGCTTTGAACAATGCAGGATTCTCACGTTAGTAAGTGCGGGCTGTGAGGCTCGAATGGGGCTTTGAACAATGCAGGATTCTCACGTTAGTAAGTGCGGGTTGTGAGGCTCGAATGGGGCTTTGAACAATGCAGGATTCTCACGTTAGTAAGTGCGGGCTGTGAGGCTCGAATGGGGCTTTGAACAATGCAGGATTCTCACGTTAGTAAGTGCGGGCTGTGAGGCTCGAATGGGCCTTTGAACAATGCAGGATTCTCACGTTAGTAAGTGCGGGTTGAGAGGCTCGAATGGGGCTTTGAACAATGCAGGATTCTCACGTTAGTAAGTGCGGGCTGTGAGGCTCGAATGGGGCTTTGAACAATGCAGGATTCTCACGTTAGTAAGTGCGGGTTGAGAGGCTCGAATGGGGCTTTGAACAATGCAGGATTCTCACGTTAGTAAGTGCGGGTTGAGAGGCTCGAATGGGGCTTTGAACAATGCAGGCTGCCTGCAGGCTTCTTAGACTGATGCCAGTGCAAATCCCAAACATGGTGGAATTATAAAACCATTCTGTTTGTATGTTCTACTGGAATGTTGCAAGGTAAAAAGCTACTTGCTTGTTTTCACTATATACTCAATGATCTTGGAAATACGATTCAAACACTTTCCCTCCTATCATACATATCCATAGAATGTGCTCAATTATTCAGGCAGCCTTAAAACCACTATTCAGGCAAGTAAACAGTCAAGGATAATTCTCTTGTACTGTTTTGTTGTTATGGGCTTACATTTTCAGGATTTTGCGGGACCCCCCCCCCCTTTGCTTGCAATCTTTTTATCACACTGCACACAGACTTCTTGCAGGTGTCAGGCTCAATGCTGCTCCATGTTTCCTGCAGGTTTTTTTCCAGAATTCATCCTTCGACTGAACAGTTAATCACTTCATCCTGTAACCTAGCTCATCTCACAGATGCTTACAGGATTGAGATCTGGTGACTGCAGGGGACAGTCTTTCATCCAGTCCACTTTCTTTGATGCCGATCTTACTGCTACAGAAACGTTCTTGCATTCCTTCCCTTGCACTCTATTCAACCTGCCCATCGGATCCCTTCCCTTGCACTCTATTCAGCCCACCCATCGGATCCCTTCCCTTGCACTCTATTCAGCCCGCCCATCGGATCCCTTCCCTTGCACTCTATTCAACCTGCCCATCGGATCCCTTCCCTTGCACTCTATTCAACCTGCCCAACTGATCCCTTCCCTTGCACTCTATTCAACCTGCCCATCGGATCCCTTCCCTTGCACTCTATTCAACCTGCCCATCGGATCCCTTCCCTTGCACTCTATTCAACCTGCCCATCGGATCCCTTCCCTTGCACTCTATTCAACCTGCCCATCGGATCCCTTCCCTTGCACTCTATTCAACCTGCCCAACTGATCCCTTCCCTTGCACTCTATTCAACCTGCCCATCGGATCCCTTCCCTTGCACTCTATTCAACCTGCCCATCGGATCCCTTCCCTTGCACTCTATTCAACCTGCCCATCGGATCCCTTCCCTTGCACTCTATTCAACCTGCCCATCGGATCCCTTCCCTTGCACTCTATTCAACCTGCCCATCATATCCCTTCCCTTGCACTCTATTCAAAAAAGATACATAAATAAATAATCTTGTGATCCCTTCCCTTGCACTCTATTCAACCTGCCCAGTTAAAGAAATAATACCTATGTCTATCTCAAACTCATTATCCTTGCACTCTATTCAACCTGCCCATCAATGATCCCTTCCCTTGCACTCTATTCAACCTGCCCATCGGATCCCTTCCCTTGCACTCTATTCAACCTGCCCATCGGATCCCTTCCCTTGCACTCTATTCAACCTGCCCATCGGATCCCTTCCCTTGCACTCTATTCAACCTGCCCATCGCACTCTATTCAACCTGCCCATCGGATCCCTTCCCTTGCACTCTACTCTTGTTGCTCTCTGAAGCACGCACAGTTCTGCTTCTTCTGACCGCTGCAACAACGGCATGGTCTTGTGGCTCTGTGGTGATTCTTATACTCCTCTGTCTTTCAAGTTCCTCCTTTCTTGTTTTTTTTTTTTTTATTGCTCCTGCAGTACAGAATGCACTGTCTGGTGTGATATTTTCAGTCCCCCCCACCCCTATCTCTTTGGCTGTAACCTTCATTGGATAAGGTTAATAATTGCACATGGACAGCATTAGAGTGCTCTTTTCCCCATGTTGACAAAATGACAAATTATTCTGAAAACATTGACTCTTCTACTAACCTGTGTGCTTTAGTTTGCATCATTTCAACAAACACCTGGTAAAAACATTTCTATGCCTGCCCCATTGTTTTGAGGCTGCCTGAACAACTGTTTGAGCACATCTTGCGTATGTTTTAAAAAAAGCGTATTATAGGAGACAAAGTGCTTGAATTGCATTTACAAGTTCACTGAATATATATATATATATATACACGAAATACAAATAAGCAGCTTTTTCTTTGCAACATCCAAATTTAGTATAAAATATTGCAAAAAAAAGAAAGAAAGAAAACAAAGAAATGTGGCACTGCCTGGATTACTGTATTAAAAAACAAACAAAAAAAAAAAAAAAACAGACTGTAGCCAGGAAAAAGTTTCAAAACACAGAAAATCTGTTTCAAAACTTTTAAATCACGGCACGCACTACATACACAGGATTGCACTCCCCCAAGCTTGACTTTAGTTATGGTCTGTATGACCACAGTGTAATTCCAGCAGTGACCACATTTTGATATCTAGTCCCTGGACTGTGTGTTTGGCATGACCACAGCAAGCGGCAGAGATCTGGGATGTTCATTCTGCAGCGCGCGAACAAGGGAGCAGGTCTTTTGTTAAACCATATTCTGCCGAGGTTTTTTGTCAGCGCATTTCCAAGGCAATACCAGTACGGCTGTCCTTGCATTCAGGGAATTCAAATTTCTTAATAAAACAGGCTTTGAGCGTTGCTCAAGAAAGCAGAGCGGAGCGTCTTTTAATAAAGAGAGGTGAAAAGGCTGGATTTATACAACTGAAGCCTCCGCAGACTTGCATAGTTAATGTCATGCTAGTTTTCAAAATGAGCGTTTCACCGCGTTCAAGACACCCCACAAACAGCGAGCGATCTGCAAGCTCAGAACACTTCAGGAGCCAGGGAAATAACTGTGGAGGGCATTCACATTGTACATTCATGACTGGACCAACTGCAGCGCCAGACCTCCTGAACCTGGCTAACATTTACAGGAGAGGGAATACTTTCCAGCTCACTGCCATGAACCATTTCAGACAAGCAGACGAAACAATTAGGCCAACCAATGCCACTTCAGAACTCGCACAAAAAGTTGAGCGGTGTTCAAAACACAGTACAGTACATTCCTGCATGATTAGTTATTACTATTATTAAAAACAACAACAAGTATATATTTTACTCACCAGATGCTATTGATCTACAGCCATATCAAACAGTATGACGAACTTGCGTCTGGTTATAATTTGCATTCCCCAAAATACCAAGTGTTGCCGTTGAGAACTTTTCAGCCCGGGCCAAAAGTGAGCTTTGCTATGGGAGGAGAGTTCTTCCCATGATACATGCAATCTTATTTAGCAAACAGGGACAATAAATGCCATCTCTCTCAGATTAATTTTTCCAAAAGTTTTAGTCAACCCCCCTGCAGTGTACAATCACCCACTCACTCAAAACTATTCACAGTACATTACGAATGTCTCCAGCCATGCACAACCGCCACCAGGAACAACAGAAACCCTGCAAGGCACAGAAGAGAAATGAAAGCAATTTAGAAATATAATGCGTCAGCAACAACCCCTCCAACCCCCCCCCCCCCCCCCCCGAACAAATGCAACAGATGGTGCAGTTTTAAGAAAATGCAACTTGGCTACCCTGTAAGGCAACAGAAAGTATTATCAGTCAAGAACTGAGGACAAAAAAAAAAAAGAAGAAGAAATTCTGGTCCCGTCACACCATCGAAGCATCGAAGCAGTGAAGCAGTGAATTGCTGAATGTCACGCCCATACTGAATTACTTCCAGTCTGGATCAGGCACCAGGGGTTGATTTGCATACATCTCTCCCCCAAATCAAAACGGTTGCGCTCCCTGCTTGCATCCTGACAAAACAAAATGATCGCAAACGCGGCATTTGGCTGTTCTCTGCAAACCGGAGTTATTAGATTTTACATTGCTATGGGAAAGACGCGAACACCAAGAAAAAAATAATGAAACCCTGTTTAGAAGTCTTTCTGTTCTCCCTTTTGAAGTCACACTGTCCCTTATATACATATATAAAGGCACTCTGGTCGCACCTCATCATGAGTCTCAGGGGACAAGGTACCAAGCCCCGTCACATGACTTGATACAGCCGGAGACTACAGCATATTAGCAAGGTCCTGGAGATTAGTGTTCACACTGAAATAATGCTCAAGCGAGACAAACAGTGTGCGCTTCATGGCACTTTAGTGATGCCTTGCAGTATATTTTTCAGCTTGCCAGTTTCCCCTACTTAGACATTACATCCCTATATAAAACAAAGGTCTTCTGTACTAGACCCTCATCATATTCAATATCAAACACCATCCTAATGGAAGCATGCAAAGCACAGCTGCACTTTCCCTGCGCAGAGAGCTTGTCAATCACAGCTCAATGGAAGCCCTTCAATTTGCCTCTCTGTTATTTTTTTATTCAGTGAAGACCAGGTCTTCTCCCCCGTGCTCCAGTCATGACAGCTGACATCCATCAAGCAGCCTCCATTAGCACTTACAGGATCGGTCCCATTGTGTCAAAGGCAGTGCTTGTTCTGTTAAAGCAATTGCAATACTTACCAGGCAGCAGCCCTCTTTAATATTTTAGTGATAAAACACCGATACACTGAATCAAGGTTACATTTTTATTTGCATGAATACATCCTGGGTCAACTGCTCCACTGATGTGGACCTCTAATACCAACTGTTAAAAACGATAATGGCTGTCTGTACACCAGCTATACCTTATAATGAACACTGTACTCTGCAAACCTTATTCAACTGAGCACTGCAACAGCCATTCCACAGCTTGCAAAATATATTTAACAATCCTACCCTGACTGACCCTTCAGCCACCAGACAGACGACCTCCATACTCACCAGATCTAATTGAGTACCACACCTAACACAACCCTCTGTGAGATCCTGCTCTGTGCACACGAGACAGCACGGCAGACAGACTACCTCCATACTCACCAGATCTAATTGTGTACCACACCTAACACAAGCCTCTGTGAGATCCTGCTCTGTGCACACGAGACAGCACGGCAGACAGACGACCTCCATACTCACCAGATCTAATTGACCACACCTAACACAAGTACCTGCTCTGTGCACACGAGACAGCACGGCAGACAGACGACCTCCATACTCACCAGATCTAATTGAGTACCACACCTAACACAAGCCTCTGTGAGATCCTGCTCTGTGCACGCGAGACAGCACGGCAGACAGACTACCTCCATACTCACCAGATCTAATTGAGTACCATACCTAACACAAGCCTCTGTGAGATCCTGCTCTGTGCACGCGAGACAGCACGGCAGACAGACTACCTCCATACTCACCAGATCTAATTGAGTACCATACCTAACACAAGCCTCTGTGAGATCCTGCTCTGTGCACGCGAGACAGCACGGCAGACAGACTACCTCCATACTCACCAGATCTAATTGAGTACCACACCTAACACAAGCCTCTGTGAGATCCTGCTCTGTGCACACGAGACAGCACGGCAGACAGACTACCTCCACACTCACCAGATACGTCAATATCACTGGGACGTGGTTTGGCATTCCTACTGGATCTCCCAAATAAAAAAGAAAGGGAACGAAAGGAAAAGGATAAGTGAAAAAGAACAGAATGGATTAGTCTCGCACTGCGGTGTCCTCCAGGGGTGCCGAAGGATAAAGCAGAACAGATGGGCCTGGCAATCGTCACTGCGGCAGCTTCTGCTGCCCAATTCACTACTGTATCTGATCCAGAATTACACCACAAGGCAAAACAACACTTAGAACTTAGACTTAAATCACTTGGCAACATCAATCCGACGCACTTGTAGTGAAAGAAATTAAGCTGATAAATGGTTTTTAATTTAAAAAAAGAAACTTTATATACAAGAACGGTACACCTCCAATACAGTGATGTAAGCAGGATATTTAAACTGGCTTCGTTCAAGACCTCAGTACAGCTCAGTGCACACGTTTGCATCAGAAAGCACGGATATCCATGGAGTCAATTCCAAAGAGTTGAAAAGACTTTACAATGTTGGGTATTTATACCTTTGTAAACAACTTTGACTCCACTCCCATTTGTCTTGCTTGTGTCCAATGATAGGGGTTTCCACTCTATCACTGCACACTCCCTTAACTGCAATCCTCTCCATTCTATGAGGATTGCACTACTGTATTGCACTCTGCACTGTGTCGTGACCGGCAATGTTTTGCTGGCCAGAGCCTTGATACTTGATAAAAAAGGGGCCTGCGTTTCCCTGCATTGTGCTTTGGTCTAATGAAGGCTGACCTGACAAACACAGGGCTCAGCTCGACACGGCCCCTCTTGAAATATCAGTAATGGGCAGCCTTGGGTTCTCCAGTATCACCCTGCTATCGATCAGATTGGCTGCCATTGAGAATGAAGCCAGAGATTGTAAAACATGACAGCACACCGTGCATGTGTGAGAGGCACCTGCATGCTAGTGCTGGGATGCATGTTCAAATACTCCATCAACATGCACATTTCTGAATGATTGCAATCATGAATTAACTGGAGAACAAAACATGAAACATCTCTCATAAACCTGGCACCCATTCAACCTGCCCACTAAACGAAATGAAGACTCTTCCGCACAGCAGAATGAACGGATGTTACTTTACTACAGGCCTCAACGCTGCAGCGGATTCCTTAGCATGATGTCATCGTATCAATACGGTCGTTAGTGATTCTGTTATAAGAACATAATTAAAAGCAGTGTTTGTTCAACTATTTCACATACAGTACTTGCACCAGCACACCACTGCATAGTCCTATATATTTTTTTTCTAAATAATTAGACCATCTCTTTTCAGGAGCGTCCACAGCACAGTAACATTAGTCAGGGGTACTTAGTAGAAACACATTTTGAAACCTGGATAATGGGACACCCTGAGAGAATTGGTTCTGCAAGTGTTATTTATATGAAAAAGGTTAGTTTTTGTAATAGATGTTAATTCCTTTTCACGCGCAAGGTGCTCCTTCAAGCTAATCGGTACCCAAACATTTACTCAGCAACGTGAAAAACAAATTCAATAGAGTTGCTTATGCAGCTTTGGCAATATATGCTGCCGATTCAC
Organism: Polyodon spathula; assembly: GCF_017654505.1. Lineage (NCBI taxonomy): Eukaryota > Metazoa > Chordata > Actinopteri > Acipenseriformes > Polyodontidae > Polyodon > Polyodon spathula. The sequence goes on along the minus strand of NC_054569.1, from coordinate 4,642,093 downwards.
ACAGAGTATTGATTAAAACGGAGATCTATTAACACTGTCTAGATTTACTGACAGGCATATTTACAACAGCGGCAAAATATACAAGCACTGTGCCTTCATTTATTCATTGGGTGACATTTCCCTCCTCAGTACTGAACACATTTTAACTGCATGCCAATGGGCCTATCATTTAGCGACTGAATGCACATGAATATTTAATATCAGTGCACCAGTTCATGGGTTCAGGGAGAGTGAGTTATTTTGTGTGTGCTTTACAGAGACAGCCAGGAACTGCTTTACCGGCTTTGATACATGGTGGAACAGTTTATGTTCTATTAAAAAGGGCAAAACAAACGACGATCAATCATTTGACATTTTTGTGGAACAAGCTTTTCTTTGTTTATTTTGTTAACCCTGTTCCCAATTCCAAAACTGCTGGGTCAGCTTCCGACGCTGACTTTAAACAATCGCTTGGCCGACTCACTGGTTCTCCTGAGCGATGCTGTAAATTACAGCTGCTGCAAGGACAATGGAGGGGAGATGCTCAGAACAGGGTTTTGCTCAGAACACTGTGGGCGTGTGATCTATGGTTCAGTCGCTGTTTCACGGCACTGTTCAATCAAAGCCAGCTATGAGAACACGCCCTGAATATGCCAATGTGTAGAAAAGCACAAAGCGTGACAGAACACTGCGTCTGAGCCGTATAGGATAGCTTTGATATTTTTATTCACCATCTCCCTCGCAGAGCTTTTCAGAGAAAACAAAAAAACACAACCTGAACAATCCTAAAAACTGAACAAAGCAATTTCAATAAATCTGGGAGCTTACTGTACACCTTTTAGGAAAACTATCCCATTGATCTCATTTGACAGATGGAGCAGAAAGGAAGGGGGGAGACATCCATTGACCTCAAAAGCGAAGTCTGGGGCTGGCTTCAGTTACAAGGTCGTTCAGGCGATTAAGTGCTAAAATGTCACAGTATGCGGTTGAGTAGAAAGCAAGCCGGCTGAAGTTTGCACAAGCTGCCATGCAATTGAGAAAACCCTGGTTAAAAGAACACTGCAGCTGCGGTACATCCTTGAAAGCTTGGACACACGGCCTCTACAACTCATGTGTGACACTGCAGCTGACCAGAGTCCCTGCTCTCTGTGCAGGTAAATGAGGCTGCGGCTGGATTACCACCTCTTGGAAAGAGGCGTGGCTCAGCGGGCCCTCAATGGGACGGAGAGGGGGCCAGAAATGAAAAGTAGAATTTCTGCACACCACGCATCTGATTCGTTTATTTGTTGTTCTTGTTGTTGGCATTATTTTATTCTGCACAGGCTATATACTGCTGTATCTGTAGAGTCGGGGAACTGCTTTATCAGTTGAAACACATGCATTTTTAACCCTGAGCTGCAGGATTTTCATGCGCAGGCTGGTCCCCTCAGAGATGATAAAGTATTGTGGAGGTAATAGTTAGCTAGGCTATGTCTACTCTGCTTGCGAGATGAACAGCAGCAGCAGCAACAGTCATCTACTTTTCTCAACAGCCCTGAAGGCTAAACATGTCAAAATATTTTTCATCAGTAGAATAACAGAGCATAAAACAGACGACAAGCACTGAAAACACAACGGCAAGTGCACATGCAAAACTGTTTCATCTTGCCCTACTTTAGGTCTGCCACAAATACACAAAAACCTCAGACCTGTCGATGCCAAAATCTCAATCTGCAATTTACTTCTTATCCTCTTTTTATTATTATGCATGTGATTCCCATTTTTAATTTCCCAAAACCTCCTAAACAAATATTTACTCAAGACAAGCAACCAAGAAAACGGGCCCCTACAGTATACTGTGCAGAATACAGCCAGTGTTACAGCGTAGTTTAGAGAAGTGTTTAAAGAGAATGTCAGCGAGATTACTCCTCCAGCGCTATCGGCATGACAACCAGCCCTCCTTCAATAAAACCAAGTCAGTATTAGCTTACTCAAACAACCTTCTCTCCCCAAGAGGTTATTTAACATTTTGCATTACCTGCTTCTACGATTATTTGCTCAAAAGGCATTGATTATGTGTCATTCCCTCTTTGTGCATTGTGGGGCCTGTTGTCAAGCGTGTTTAGGTGTCAGATCTCCTTGGACTTCACTGGAAATGCCAAATTCCCTCTAATTGGAGAAACCTATTTTTTTCCACAAGACGCTACAAAAGAGCAATGACAGATTGAGGTCTGTGGGTCAACAAGGCTCCTCTGTCTTCTGGAACATTGCTGGTAGATTCCAAGGAACGCAGGTAAAGCCTGGTGCAAGCAAGCCCTTCACAAATGCAACAACAAGCCTTCAGCAACACACGCCTCATTGGAACATAGCTTCAGTGGAGCACATTTCAACACGGAGACTGCACAGATCCCACTTCCTGCAACCTCATCCCAAGGCAAAAATCAATATGAGCAACGCTGCCAAGCAGAACAGGAGCTTAACCCTTCTGCCCGCGACATCAATCTGTTTGAAAAATCACCACTGATTCCCTCACCCCGAGCCCAAGGTTACAAACCAGCACTCCGACAGATGTAACTGAAGAGATCTCTTGGCAGAGGAAGCGACCTTTAAAATGTCATTCCAAGCAGGACGGTGAGGGGGAGGAGTTTTATTTTTCAAACTCACCCCTGAACTCCCTTTCTTTAAACTCTGGGATTTGAATTTCCGAACAGTACAGGAGACTCTGTCGATCCGCAAGAACAACAATTAATGCAGTTTCTTATTAATCAGACGGGAGTGTGCGTTTAACTGCTTTTCCTGTGTTTTGTGGATTCAATGCTCGGAAGGCTAGCTGCAATGTCCTTACATACTGCCAAGAGCCCCGAGACCCTAGCAATTAAAATCTGCATGGCACCTTTGCGCAGGGAGCCTGGACTGAACTGAATTGCGCCATCACTACCTAAGAGAAAAGGCCCCTTCCAGTCAATCCTGAGTCACGCTTGAGAACAAAAGGAAATCAGTACAGCTATTCCACAGTGTTCCAAAACACTGAATGCGTCAAAGTGCTCGCGCATGCCGATACAGGCTGCTTCTTGCGCTGGTGTTTGCACGTTTCATCTCCCTAAGACAACCTAAACATCTTCATGTTTGCACAACGCTCTTCCTTCTCAAAGTGCTTTGGAAGTCCAGGAAGAGCGTGCTTCGAGAATATCAGGGTAACATTTCCCCTGGCAAGCCAATTACTGCACATCTAGGGATTAAGTGCTTTTCAAAAGATGTACGAAAAACCTTGCCTGTGGGCTTAGTCTGCCAATCTTTCAAATGCAATTGTTTCTACCTGTTAAGTCAAAGCATATATATATATATATATATATATATATATATATATATATATATATATATATATATATATATATATATATATATATTTTGCAGGCTTTGTGTGCTGCCCAATGCCAGCGTCAAGCTACACAACATGTATCCCGTTTACTGAAGAGAAGGGGGGTGAGGCTGGTTTGTTCTTTGGGGGAAAAAAAAAAAAAAAGGGATTGATGCAAATTGGTTTACTAACAATCCAATCCCTGGGATGGAAATGCGAGCTCCAAAGCTGCTGGGACTGACCAGACAGAACGGAATTTCAAAACATGTTTCATTCAATACGGTCCAGCTTCTGTGTGTCTCTTCACGCTGGGAAGATTATCTGTACACACGCAAATTGGCTTGCTTACAGTCAGGCTGTAGGAAATTACAGAAAGCTTTCCTCGTAGAATCAGCTGGATTGTATCACCAGGCTATTGGACACTATGGAGGCATACAGCACTTCGCTGCAATAACCTATCCCGCTGCTCGTTTGAAACTGGTAGCAAACGGACACTGTTTGGAGGACTGTCTGATCAATGCAATATGTTGCATATACTGTAGGTGATTATTTTCTATTCAACGATACCAAGATATTTAGAGAATATAAGGCACGTGGATTAGCACATGGCGAGAGTGGTTTCAGGTGGGTTCAACTATGGCAGTACTGTCCACACCCATTATAAACCCTAACCATAAACCTTCATTTGCTTGCTGTTTAAGAATAGCAGATCCTTCATGCGGATGTTAACAACACATCCATGCCAAAGCTCAAGTATCCGATTCAATCACAGCACTACAGCACCGCAACTGCTAGCAAAATGATTCCACTAAGGGGTTGTGTATTGAGGCTGCATTAATTGCTCTTGGTTTATTGCACAGCCTATCAAGTGCATGGTGTGTGCTTTCAGCAGCGTGGGCCAGGACAGATCATTTAGTGAAGGGAACATGCGACAGGGCATTAAAGTAAAGAGAGAGACAGGCGTCAAAATTAACAGGACAGAATACCAGATAGCAATATAAAAGGACTGGCACAGGATTTCTTTCTTTATTGTGTTCAGCTGATCTGCAGTAAGCAGTTTAACCCACAATGTGTGTAAGCACTGCAAAGCGGAGACAACATGCTGTGCTCAGAGCACAGGAGGAGGCGATGCCCTGAGAGATGAAACGCCCCGGTTTCTGAAAGCAGAGAGCTACTGGGAGACGTAGCTCCTCTCCCATTGATCAGACAGGGCAGGAACGGGAGCTGCAATGACACGGGGGGGCTGCCTGTGATCCGGGCTGGGAGAACAAGGCAATTAAAAAGTGGGGAGACAGGCTGACAGATGCACATCAGAACACCAGCAGAATGTGAAATGTAGAAAACAAGCCCTTTGATCATCACCTCTGATGCCAGTCTACCCAGGGGACCTGCCCATTACCTCTGACAGGTGGAACATGCAGGAAATAGAACCACCCCCCCCCCCCACCTGGAATCGGAACCACTCCACTCCATCTCTGCACTTCATGATGGTGGCTCGGCTGAGAAGTCAAGCGGGGTTCAGATTAGAGCAAGTCTACTGTACTTGTATCTGTCAAGTAAACATTTGCCATTCTAAGCAGTTGGCTCCTGGCTGTTAAACCCAGGGGTCACTGAAACTTTCCGACAAGCTGTTCTTCCAACCCTCTGCCATTGCTCTAGTTCTCCTGTGTGTCCTCGCAGCTATATTATCTTGAGTCCTCTGTACTCACAACAATGGCACATGTAGCCTGACAGCTCCTGGACTAGAAATCAGCCCTGGTGCCAGAAATAATAATAATGATAGTCCTGTCTGTATCACAAAACAACTCGGACATCCACAGAAGACATCTGATGATAAAACAAACAAACAAACTCTCACTTCTTTGTGCCAATAGGACCAAAATAACCAGAAGCATTGAACAAGAAGGTATGCTTCTTCTGCTCTGTGCGTTTTGGTTCACTACAGCACACCACTGAACTACCCCCAACAGTTACTGAGCAGTGGCTTCAAATTCCCATGTTAAATAACTGGGATGTGGTAAAACACATTGGGATCTGAAGAGATGTATTTAATCTAAGAAGTGTCTTCTTTATGTCATGTACTTCTCCATACAAAAAGCTTTGTCCTGTATTTCTGCTAGTGTTTCTATCAAAGGTATTAAAATGTTCTGTACTGTACATTAACTTGAAAGCAGCCTTGGCCATTAGGGGACAGATGCAGGTTTGCTGGATAGAGTTGATCTGAAATGATTCTTAAACTCTGTGCCCTTCCTGAGTGATCAAGGGATCAAGGGGTTACCAGGGGAACATGCGCCCTACAAAAGGGAGACACAGGTCCTTATCAAGTGGGTTAGACAGGCAGTTTGAGGGGTTGCTGCTGCTAAAGGATTTAGCAGTCCTCTCTAGGGAGGCGTCTCAGACTGCCCTTTCGACTTGACTGGAGTCAGAGAGATCGAAAACAGCATCAACAAATTACACAGAGCACCGTGGCCAAAACAAGAGCAACAAACATGTTTATCTGTATCAGCTACCCCTTGCTGTACAGTGCCTGAGACTCCAGAGAAGGGAAGGCACTGCATCAACCTCTCTTCAGCTGCAAGCCCACTGCCTGTCAAGGCCAGCGCTCCATATACTCTGCAGAAGCACTGAGCAGCGTTTCTATATTTAGACATGAGGAGGCCCTGGAATTGCAGCAGAGCTAAGAGGACAAGGCTTTTAAGAGGAACTCTTCAGAATCAGGTCTGAAAAAGTAACATGAGGAAATAAAAGGGGCATTGTACAGGGCATCAAACATTAGACTGTGCTGGACTCGGCTTCACAGCACAAAGGCCAGGCTCTTCACAGTAAACAGGACGCACATGGAGCAGGATGTGGAAGCTACTACCATGGCTTACACATTGAATAACGAGCAGTCAATTTCACACGAAGGGCAATGGAAGCAGGAGGACAGCTCAGCGTATTCAGCATCGACTCAAATACACAGGAAAAAGATACCTTGAAAAAAAAATTATCAGCTTCTACTTTAGATTTCAAATACACAATATCAGTTCTGATTATGATGTGTGAAAGATTCTCCACAACCCTAACATATTCATACCAGGCACTGGGTACTTGAAATGAGGCAGAAATCAACGGGTCACGTGCCCACTCTGTTAGCTGGACCAGGAACGATGAAGATCAAGCCACTGCCTCTGACTGCACACTGAACCTTAGGATAGCAAGACACTGGAGCCTAGAGGGGAGTGCACAGCCTCGCCAGCAGGGGTCGCCAGAGCAGCACAGTGCCTCTATCACTATCTGAATTCTCAAAAGAAACCAGCATCTCTCTGCAACTGTTCCTAAAGGAAGTTTTACAGACACAACCAATAATCTTCCTCACAGCGCCAGGCCTGGTGACCCAAAGAGTTGCTATAGCAACAAACACAGCCTCCCTTAGTCACATTTGATTTTTTTTTTTTCCCCCCCGTTGATGTGATGGTAGCTTATTTTATTTTATTTATTTATTTATATGTAAAACTCACGGCTTACTAATTCTTAAAAGAAAAACATGTCTCAGGATTATCTGGTAGAAACGACATCAAGTGCTTGTGATCGTGCACAACGGCTTGCTAATTCCATCACAGGCTTAATACAGCGTCGCGCAAGGATGGATGCAAGAGCTTCAAAATGCCATCTGGAATGCATCGGTCAAAAACGAACCCTCCCATATCCAAAGTCATCTATGAGGCATGACCAGCTGGAATGCTTAGCAGAGATCTGGTTTAGGAATTAACCCTGCGTGCGCAGGGATCTTACTGTCCTCCGTTGTTTAACCTGATTCAAGCTCAGGACACTGCATTACCAGACCTGTCTGTCTATTACACGTGCAGTGAGAGACCGCTCTGAAATACCTGCACGCTAGCTGAGAGAAGCCACAGGTGGCCTTCATTGGTATTCATTGGAATTTAAAATCTGCCTTGCACTTACTGTGGGGTAACGTCATATTAAATGAGACCCTTTTGCAAAACAGAGTTGAGGGGAAACGTGTAATGCTCTGCGCTCTGTTCTTTCTGAACATTAAGAAGAAAAAAGGAAATTTCATTTAGTTAATGGCCTCTTTGTATTGCATCAGTCTATTGTGAAAATGCCAATCTCCTGCTTGTTGAGCACGTTGCTTAATTAGCTGCATTTCACTTGGGCATTTTTCAAGCAGGAGTATTTAAATTGTCCATCAATATTGTGCCCAGGCAGGAGCGAGTGATCGATCCAAGAGTCGTCTCTGGATTTAATGCACGCTCTAAATGCTCTACATTCAATCACTGCGGTTTAAAAAACAAAACAAAAGAGAGGCATAACCTTTACTTCTTAGCTCTTCTCAAGAATGAGCTGGTCTTGTGTGCAAGCTGCAGAGTTCAACACATGCACTGTGTGTGTGTGGGTGTGTGTGCGTGTGTGTGCGTGTGTGTGCGTACTGTCATTCTGTTAACAGAACTTGAAGGATTCAGTCGTGAAATTAATTTACACACACGTTTAGAGCTGCACGGACCAATCATTTGAGTGCTGACAATCAGGTGAGGGTCACTGATGTTGACCGGGCTAATTTACCATTCGAAACGAGTGAAGAAACAGCTGCTTGAGTTTGTGATGCTTTCTGCTCGTTTTAAGACTCTGTGGAGAACAGCACTCTACACAAACCCAAGCAGCTGCTTCACTCAATGGTAAATCAGCCCGATCCACACCACTGGCCCTCGTCTGTGGAGAGTTCAATCTGTACTATCGAATAATCAGTCTGTGCAGCTCTACATGTTCTTTCAAGCTAATTAACAACAAGGAACAGAGCCCATGTTTACTACCTCTGATACTGCACCAGTCTGGTATTAATGACATGACTGATACGGTTTGTACCACATGGGTTATTAAACGCTTTAACAGACTCTGCAAACGAGACTCCAAGCAGCACGTGTGAACGCCAGACACAGGCATACACAACCTAAGAATTCCTCAGCAATATTGCAAGTGCTTCATAACATGGCAAAGCTTTACATATTTTTCTCCTCCATTGATTCACACATGCCAATAAGTTATTATCAGAAAAACCACATCCAAGCTCGCTGTGGTTTCCAGGTCCTCAGATTCAAAGAAGCTGCTTGGAATAGCATGAGGCAGGCAGGTGTTCGCTGGCTGCTTCTGCTCAGTAAATATCCACACCGTGTGGCTCCAACTGCTCAGAATTTTCAAAAGGAGTGTTTTTTGGGGGGTTTTTTTGAGCACGGAAGACAGACTGAAAAAGTAGGGGGAGCCGAACAGGAAAGCAAAAAGACAGCTTCCAAATCACCATGAAGAAATCAAGAAGTAACTCTTCCTTTGGACCACTTAAAGGAAGAGAGAACACACACTAACTGCACGTTATTTCTTTATTGACAGTTTGTAGTTTCAGCTCAAAAGAAAAAAAAAGTTACAATATGAATGCTAATGTAATTTGCAAATTAGCATGGGTTTGGATACTGTCATGGCAACAGGCGCTCAGTGTTATTTTTATGAACCCACATTTCAAAGCCAGGCTAGTTACTGTACACTGCACTAATATCTGGCTTCACAGCACACTATACAATTGCAGTGCATTGTCCACTTTAAAAGACAATCAATGCACTGCTGCAGCTAATTCACCATCATGTTGCCTTAAGGGCAGAGCTTATTTCTGTTTTAAGGTGGATCGCTTGGCATGCTAGGGACTCTGCAATAATGCTCAAAGCTACTTCAAGCCCACCTTTAACTCACTGGACCATGAAACCTTAGCATTCAGAATGCCAGCCCGAAATCTAATTAGTTGCAAATGCCAAATCCACTCGAAAGCCTCCTGCGCTGAAGTTCAACTGACTTCAGGACGTGACCATAACCTGCCCCCCCCACCCCCCCACCCCCCACCGATTCAATTATAATCTGTCTTTACTATGCGCTGACATCAAAGTCCTATCAGCCCTGGTTAGCCTTCATTTTAAAATTCATTACAAGGAAGAAGCAGACTCTTGCTCTGGTGCTCACATTGGAAGTCTCACAAGCAACAGCTAAAGGTCTTCCACCATGGGTATTAAAGCAGGAATTATTTGGGTTATGAAACTGCCAGGCGGTTCTGTACCCCAGACAGTTGGGAAACACTACGGGAGATTTGTGGAACACTGGACAGCATTATGCAGCAGCTAGGAACTTTGACTCTGCTGTCTTTTCATGGTGGCTATATGAACACTATATGAACTTGGGATAATGAATAATCACACGCGGTATCCTCATGAATCAGAGGTTCTTTACACTGGATCTACAAATGCAAACAAACCCACAAGTGCTGCAGGAGCACCTCCACATCCCTCCTAAGAGAGGCAGGACAATGCCTTCACAGCTAGAGTGTTTACACTGCGGATAGACGCATGACTCACAAGCATCGTTCTGAAGATTTTGAATAACAAGCCATTCAGGTCATCTATTTTTATACTGCGTGAAGGGTTTCCAGCGTGAATTCATTTTGCATAATCAATCATCAACTTGCCAGATGAAAAACATGTTGCACGTGCACATCTATCCATCAAAACAGGGTTTTACCGACACCTAGAAGAGAGACACTGCTTAAAAAGCACAATGGGAGTTACTGACGAGACAGGCGAAGAGGCTGCCGGGCTTTCAACTTCCTACAGGAATAATATTACAGCACACCTGGGTCTGTGGTCAAGGCCCTTAATGCTGGCGGCTGACAGAGTTTAAAAGGTTAATATCGCAGTGTGTGCCCCTCATTGGAATTTAATCATAACTTCAGTTTCCTATTCCATCTACGAATATAATAATAATAATGAAATTCCAACTTTCCACTTCCAAAATCAAGCGCATGCACAGCTGATGTTCAGGAGGCAGCTCTGTTAGTTTGGAAAGGCATTTGCTGTCTGGAACAAAGCGCCAACAGTGGAAATTATTATTATTTTTTTTGTATGTGCTAATGTTATTAGAACTACAGCTGTACAATTAGAAACTGGTGCCATCATTTACACACAGTGCGGCAATCCCGGCTTTCTAATGCAAGCCAGCTGCCCCCCTGCTGTGCTGTGATAGAGCATGCTATTACAATGCATGAACCCTCACAAATCCACAGGACAGCCATCCAACCACAGACACTTCACTGAGGGTTTTTATCAGTGATGTGCTAGGCTGCACTTGGGAACTGGTCACCTGCTAAACCCTTCAGACTCCAATGACGTGAAGTGATTGAAGCTAACAAAACAGCTGACCCCGAACACTCACCCGCCAAGCACTTTAGACAGGTCTCAGGCATGCAGTTTTGAAAGAAACACGTGTTTTTGCAAACCTGTGTTTTCGCTGTAAAACATGACCTCTGGTGCTGCCCTTGGTTACAGGACGGAGCCCGGGAGCAGACTGGCATCCACGTGCTCAGACTGGATGGCTTTTATTTCATCTGTTATATGTGAAGAGGGAGCTCAGTTATATGGCACTGATCACGAGGTTTAATTCAGAACTAGCGTATATAAAATGTGTTAATAAGAGAGTTGTTGGCGATGGGATCTACAGTAAACGGCACACACAGAATTTGCACGGTTTTAAGTTTGGGCTTTTTTCTTGGTGACCACTGACATCGGCTACACTAAATGAGTCCTGAGACAAAGGCTCTGCCACTGTACATCACTCAGGGGTAATGGGTTACAGATTCAAACAGTAAATCAGATTCCTTTGGCTCATCAGCAAAGTTCTGCTGAAGCACTTTCCTGTGATCAATTATTAAAATCAACCTTAAGATTGCTGGCTTGTATTCAGCCAAGAAGAATAGAGATTTATAGCATCCGCCATCCGAGCAACAAGAGTGCTTTTACATTCAAAAAATGTTTTTACCTCCCAACAAAAGACACCAAAATGTTAGGTGAATTACCAGAATCGAATTATTGCAGTAGCTGTTTCGTGCATTTAACAAAAAAATAAAAAACACAGCATATTATTAACAGAACATCAATACACACACTAAATATCTGTCAAAATACTGTTTTTCTTGACACCACACTGTAGAAGGAGAAGAAGCTCTCATTAGTCAGTACCACCAAATGTCTCCAACACACAGAGCCTGCCTCAGGCATGAGTAGCAGGGCTGCGAGGCTGTGACGGGTGGGGATTAATCAGTCTTCATTTCCATTCAATCCAGGGCCGGCAAAGACTGCAAAGCACAGGGTTGCCAAACAGTGGGCTTGTTCCACAGCGCAGATACTAATCCAGTAACTAGCAAGCTGATGCAAACCAAAACCACAGGAGCTGTTTTCAGCATCCAAAGCAAGCAGGACAACTTCCACTTGACAGTCTCCAGATTTTAAAAATAGAAGTTTACTGCGTGCATAGAACAGCACAGAACACTGCGGCTCTAATTGGTGCAAGATGCACAGATCCTTGGGATTACCATGGAAAACGTGACAGGACTGATGTGGAGTTAGCTTCTTTTAATTATCGTTTTAATGTTGAATCCAGGCTCCATATTCCTTCATAAGACCAACAGCTCAAAGGGCAATATGGGTTTGTTCCTCCATCCAGTGGAAATCCCAACGCAACCAAATCCCAGTATGTGGTATACTGGTGGTCTTCGCAAAGCACCCCTCACATATCTTATATAGCCCCCCAGCTGAATCAATAGCACACTGTAAGTCAGGCAGTCACATCAGGGATCAGATCAAACAGCATTTCAAGGACAATGACTGCTGTCTGTTCTAGCAGGGTCTGGTGCAAGGGCTTGCCACCACCCTCACAAATCACTCTGTATTTCAGAAGAGGGGCCTGCATCAAAGAATGATGCCAAGCTGATGCGTTTCAATCTGAGAGCCGACACGTTAAAACTATTTAGAAAGAACCCCCCCCCCCCCCCCCCTCTGAGTGGCAAAGGGGCAGTAATGTAGGAAACAGAAGCCTTGAATCACTTCAAGGCAGTTTCTTGGCAAAAATGATCTGTGTGGCAGGTAAAGTCAACCCCCCCCTTATTTTTAATTGAACTAAAACTCATCACTACAAACTAACCTACTAGTAGAAACACAATTCAAATACAGCTGCAATAACACAATTCAAATACAGCTGCAATAAACTATAAATAAAAGCAGTTATACTGTAGTAATATGCAGCACGTTGTCTCTGGATAAGATTCTGTGAGGATGAAACCCCATACATTGCGACAGAAGAGCAAGCACAGTGGATCTGGGATTTTGGCATCCAGATCAACAAATGTTCAAGATTGTTTTTTTTTTTCTTCTTCTTCTTCTTCTTTTCCCCTTGAAACCTGATCAAAAAGCAACTTTTTAAATTGCACCTGAATCATCAAGTCTTCCCGATTGACCCTTCTCAGCAGAGTAGTTTTTCACTACCAGCACTCTCAAAACGACTTACCTAGAAAACGAGAGAGAGAGAGAGAGGGAGAGGGGAGGGGGGGGGAGAGAGAGAGAGAGAGAGAGAGAGAGAGAGAGAGAGAGAGAGAGAGAGAGAGAGAGAGAGAATGGAAAGTTAGCCGGGTTTAAAAATCCACCAAACAGAGAAATCCAGTTCATTAAATCCCTTTATTTACACAACGAGGGGACAGAGTGAGAAGTGTAATGACTCTGCACGACGTGCGCTGCTCGCAGTGATGAGATGAAAATCTCTGCTTAAATAAATGACAGAGAAAGAGCTCTGCTCTGAAGCCTGCTCCTGAATGCTCTCCTTCACGCAGGCACTAGCACTGCCCATGCGTGCTCCTGGAGAAGCTTCAGTCTAGTGAGCGAGTGAGAGTTAGTGTAGCAGGGTGGAAGGCAGAGCATCTGCGTTGTGCTTATTACACTTTACAATAAGACCCCCTGGGATTGCAATCAAGGGTCCATGCAATGACCCACGAACTCCTTTTCACTGACAGATCATAGATAGTGTTAAACTCTCCTCTCCAACAGTGTTCCCCAGTTTACAGCCCACTGAAACACCAGTGATAGATGTCTGTTAATGTTTTAAAAATGAGGGATGAATGAGGCAGGACCTCGTTTGTATGAGTAATACCAGAAAAAATATTGGGATCTGGTCTTGATTCTCTTAAATGATAGAGTGATATTTGAATCTGGTCTGGATTCTCTTAGATGATGGCAGAGTAATATTTGAATCTGGTCTGATGGCAGAGTGATATTTGAATCTGGTCTGGATTCTCTTAGATGATGGCAGAGTGATATTTGAATCTGGTCTGGATTCTCTTAGATGATGGCAGAGTGATATTTGAATCTGGTCTGGATTCTCTTAGATGATGGCAGAGTGATATTTGAATCTGGTCTGGACTCTCTTAGATGATGACAGAGTGATATTTGAATCTGGTCTGGATTCTCTTAGATGATAGCAGAGTGATATTTGAATCTGGTCTGGATTCTCTTAGATGATAGCAGAGTGATATTTGAATCTGGTCTGGATTCTCTTAGATGATAGCAGAGTGATATTTGAATCTGGTCTGGATTCTCTTAGATGATAGCAGAGTGATATTTGAATCTGGTCTGGATTCTCTTAGATGATAGCAGAGTCTGGTCTGGATTCTCTTAGATGATAGCAGAGTGATATTTGAATCTGGTCTGGATTCTCTTAGATGATAGCAGAGTGATATTTGAATCTGGTCTGGATTCTCTTAGATGATAGCAGAGTGATATTTGAATCTGGTCTGGATTCTCTTAGATGGCAGTTTAACAGAGAGTAAGGTAAACACGGCAGCCTACATTCTGGTTTCAGTTTGTATTGAAGAGCCAGCAGCAGTGAACCTCAACAAGCATCCAGATTTATGCAACTTGTCATATTTCCCCACTAACAACAAAACACTACAGCGGATAATCCTCTGAAAACAGACTCTATCAGTTTGGGGATAAACAAGCCCATTAACACACTCCAGCAGGCAGACGTCTCTGGCTAGCTGAGTTCAAAGCTCCCGAGCGCTCCTGTTGCTCTGCTTTAATTCACCGCTTGGCAAAGCCTGTTGTTGCAAAACAATGAGGTGTTAAAAAACGCTGGTGGTACATTATTTTTTTTTGTACAGAAATAAAAAACAAGACAGAGACCATTTCTAATGCTCTAATATTTTTTGCTTCTTCAACCCGCCCTATTTCTTGTTTTAGCAACAAGAGGCCGTTTGAATTGCTGCTTGCTGTCGACATGAGTTCCCACACCTGTGGCCTCTCTCTCCTCCCGGCCAATCGGCTTTCGCCGAGGGAAAGGATTCCTCCCCAGCTGCGCGCTTCACTGCTCCCAGATTAGCACAGCCTTCTTAATTAAAGCATGCACTGCTGCTGGAGCGACGTGCACAGAGCGCTCCCTGTGACAGACTCCACTGACTAATGACAGCACACGGGGAGGAGTGGCAGGCTTGGCTCACGTCATGTCATGTGTTGCTTGCACTGAACATATTTACACAGAAGATGTACAAGTTTTGGGAGACAAGCTGTCCATGCTGGTACCATTTGTTAGAAATGCTGAAATTGTAAACAGTTTCTCTTAGAATTAAAATCTTAAATTCGAAGGAATACGGCACTGCCTCTCATGACCAAAGCCATTTCAAAGCACTTCAAAAATATCTCTTTTACAAATTTCATTAAAAAGCCAAGTCAAATAAATATAGGTCTTATGGCAGAGTCTCAGAATCCCAAAATACAGTACACAGCAAAAACAGTATTTCAGTCGAGAAGCATAACTAAAAGCCCCATCGCCTTGCACATGCCTCCGGTCCTACAGCAGGCTCATCACAAAACCACGACTCAATTCATGCCAATAACCAGTCCCAGCAGAGACTCAACGACACAGGGAGCTCAGCTCAGCATTGATGCACACCAGCAGAGCTGGGGGGGCTTGTTTAAAATGGAAGGTAATGAGCCAAAAAATAACAAAAATAAATAAAGAAATATGTGTGTGTGTGTGTGTGGGGGGGGCACAAACTGTACAGAATGGTCACTGGAGAATGTGTCAGACTGCTGAAAAGTTAACTGTCATTTTAATGAACCATCCTCGCACAATTTAAGGAATGACCTTTCGCGAGACAGCTTTTCATGTCCACATGCACAAGCGCTGAAACCTTGACTGTGACGTGTGAAAAATCAGACAGAACAGAGTTTCGAATAAAGGCCGTGGGCAGTGTTACACTTTGTCAGGGGCTCTTTGCAGTGGTTAGGATGGTAGACCTAAAACTCTGCAAAGCATTGCCTTCACAAGAGACACAAACTAGAGTGTGGATTAACGAGAGCCCGATCTGTCCGCTGTATTGATCACTGCTGTCGACCTACAAACCAACAGTGGATTACTTCTGATTGCTCATCATTAAAAGCAAGCCCTGAAGACTGGGTGAGTTGGAGAGGGTTGTGGAACATCATCATGAAAATGATGATGATGACGGCCTGTTTTATTATCATCCCTCTTTCGCTACAGAAAAAAAAAAAAATCATTTGAAGTGGAAGATTGATTTCCAAAGCAAAAGCATCAGCCTCAGATGGAAACTCTGAACTTCAAGCTCACGGTTCTGTAGACGGCTGCCTTCTCATGCCTGTAGTGGACACTGGAGACCAAACAAAAAAATACAAAACTAAGAGAGAGATTATTCACTGACGCACAGGGAGCCTGCATAGAGACTACCAGAGATGAACCCCATTATCTGAACATGTTCTTTAAAAAAAAAAAAAAAAAAAAAAACAGCAAGGCCTATCAGACGAAAGAAAAGCAGCCAGGAGGTCCAGTTTCAAATCTCAGCTTGACATCTGATTCAGCAGGGCTGTCATCTGGAAAACATCCAAATAAAAAAAAAAATACAACAAATCCTGCCCTACGCTCAAGACAGACCTCGTGGGTTCGATTGTAGTGATATGCTTGGCATTTAATTCTAAAATGACAGCTACATTTATTTCACCGGGGAGAGCAGCTTGGTTTTTCTCCCTCTGTTTCCCCCTCACAGACCCACGTGACGCTCCATGACAGCACCATTTCACATGTCACATCACTGGGCCACTGACCCATGTGGAGCTGCCAGCACACTGTCCAGATCTAACTGTCAGCGCAGCGCAGTTTAAAGAGCTTTAGTATTTCCAGGAGCTGAAACAAACAGGGCACTTCACAATATTGCACACTGGTTTATGTCAAAAAGCCTCCTTCTGGTCTGTTTTTGCCCTTGGTTGATTGCGCTGACAAGCCTGTACAAGCCCAGTGCTGACACTGCAATTCAGTGCTGCAGAAACATCCCCGTTTCCATCTACATACAGTTGTAATCAAAAGTTTACATACTTCAATGGAAATCTTTAATTTCTAGAAATGTCTTGAAAACAAATAATTGCTTTCGTGGATGAAGGAAAAAAAGGTACAAATAATAGATGTCTAAAATTAGTGAGTTCCAAGAGAACACCGATCCAGAGCACACATCAGAATCTACTGCAGAATGGTGAAAGAAGAATGAAAGCAAGGTTCTGAATTCGCATTTTTGGAGTTAAATGAATAACAAATCTCTTTCCTCTGACTTTTTCCTGATCCATAAAAGCAAAACTTTTCCTACGAAAGATTTTTACTGCAATTATTTGTTTGAGAAATGTCTGGAGTGAAACAAGGGCAGGAGACACTTCTTCATCCAGAGGATGCCAAGGATTTCGGACGGCCATGCTGTCGACGCGGAGCCATTAGGAGTGAACCGGACGCCCTCCGCCTCTCATTCGTACCTCCCTGTGAACACATAGTATCGGGGGAGACGAAGCGACAAACCGGACTGGGGTTTGTGAAGCTGCTCAAGCTCTCCAATATTAAGAATGCAAGTACAGTGAAGGTTATGAGGACGTCCTCCTGTTAACAAGAGGTTCTTTCCGTGCACCTCCTGTTTGTTTGATAAATCTAGTTGGATCAGCTGAGTGCAAACAGCCTTAAGTTCTATAAAACCCTACAGCTATCTGTCACATATACATTGTGGCAGAGCACAGCTCTGCTCTTTAGACACAAATAAAGCAAAAAACTAAATTCACAAATCACAAAAACCACAGCTCCCTCCTCTTTAATGGGAAGCAGAGGCCTCCTTTTATGTCACGTGGCTGGGTGCTGATTGATCGTTAATTAAACTAATCATCTAATTAATCAACCCCAGCCACCTGAACACAATGAACCCAGGCAGGTAGGGGAATTTAACCCCATCCCTGCCAATTTCTAAATGCTCTGCCACATACATATAAAAAAAAAACCCAAAAACTAAGCAGACTGTATAAAATATTCTAGATTCACACACCCCTTGACAGCTGGAACATGTATAACACATGAAAGGAAACACACCTGCCTGAATCTTTTCAGTGTATATCCTCATTTGTAATTTTTAGCATCCTTGAAACAAAAAAAGGCATTTTTTTAATAGATTTTGGATTAAATAATTTACAGTGCATCTGTTAATATTATGGGATGCACCTGAGTGTGATATATGTGCCACCTATAAACAAGACGCCACTGCGGTGCTTACTATAAAGAGAACAGCTACAATATTATACTATCAGGACATCGCATCTGCAAATCAACGTTGTAACGCCTGGAAAGAAAATAAATCCGCTTAGGACTTGATTCTGAGTAACTACAGCTCACGAACATGCACATTCAGAGCAGGTAGGGGGGCTGCAGAGCCTTCAGAAATGAAATCGAGTCAGAGAAAAAGCCAGGACTTACATCTCACCCCGCCTAAACACTCTGGAGCTTTTGATCGTCCCATTAACTGTGGAAGAAGTCAGCTGGCGCACTTCTGTGCAGCCACTTCACAAACTGATCCCATCTCCCCCGTCAGACTGTGTGTGTCTGCAGAGTAGTAAAAAAAATTAAAATAACCCAGAACATTTTAATAATCTAAGCCCGTACACATGTAGTAGCGATACCTGGATCAGTGGTGGACTTACAAAACCACCAGTCCCCTGTCGATAACAACGTGCCTTTATACCTTTATACAGCACCAGCCGACACCACGCAAACAAGCCGGCACAGCGTAGCTGTAATGTGGTCCATCTCCAGCAGGTGGCTTCAACCAATAGACTACTATCACCAAAATGGGAAAACTGTATCTTTACCTTATGTGTTCACATGTGGAAAAGTGAGATATCTATCTATATATCTATCAATCTAAATAGGCGAGAACTGCTACTCAAACCAAATAAATACATATACAAACCAACATATATTACTCAATAATATATGTCTCCAATTGGTTTTAGACCGGTTTCTGCCCAAAACCATTTGAAACGTATCACTGCATTATAATAGCCTGTACCCAGCCCCATACATCACTGTAATTGTAAAATAATGCGTTTCAAGCAGGTGGCAGCTAAGCTGTCAGTGCAGGAGTGGATGGCTCACCTCCCACAGTTAAATGCACAGCGAATGCTTGATGTGTTTCCTCCCTTATTGCAAGAGGGACCTAAATATAAATCCTTAGCACTTGACTGAAAAGCTCCAGTTACAACAGATAGTGCCTGTGCAGCCACGCTCTTCGGATAGGAATCTGGAACTGTGCTCTCTAAGCACCCTGTTGCAATGTGTGTCTGGAAGAGAGACAGCAAGCAGACAGAGTGATGTGTCAGAGGACAGGCACTGCAATGCACCTTTCTCTCGCAGTGCAGCGGCTCTTTCCTTTCAACACACTTCTCCATGCCAGCAGTAAACATGCAAAAAAAAAAAAAAAAAAAAAGAGGGAGAGAGTCCATGAATATTGAGCAAGGTCTCCATCTGTCAGTATTCTGCACTGCCCGTGTCAAACTGCTGTTTCAACCCAGAACTTTACATCCACTGAGCTGAGAAAGCAGGCCCTCTAGAACTGTAACTGCGGTTTATACAGCAATGGTGCCAAACCTCTGAATAAACAACAACAACAACAACAACAACAGTTAAAGGGGTAGCACTAGTACTTACAGCAGCCAAGGCTCCATATATACAGCATTTACAAAGAACTGATCCTGTTTGGTTGTTTTGAATCTGAACACATGCAGAGTTTACATGCCAAACTGAATCAGGTTCGGAGGAATCCATGCTTCTGAAACGTTGCACTTTAGATCAGAGTACAACCCCAACCCAATTCCAGCTTGAAGCTGGTTTACAGAAATCTAAACCCTTTGCCACCAGTCTCTCGATTAACCCTATGGGTGACACTGTTACAGCACCAATCCTGCAGAGTCATGTTTCCAGTGCCTGCTTTGTCAGCAGAAACAGCTGAGAATCACACTACGTGACGAAACCCTCGACTCGCATGATCACAACAACTGCGGTCATCCACACGAGACCTAACTGTGTAATGGCTGAACGAGATGCTGCATGATTACCGGGCTGATGGGATGTTTTATTGCTCCCTAACTACAGGCTACTCCCCCGCTGCCTCGTCTTATTTCAGGCATGCTGGGTCTTCTCTGCCACTGGCGTTATCCCACCCTTGGTTACATGTGATCTCATATCTGTCGCTGCAAATGAATGTGGCAGAGGGGAGAGAGGGGAAGGTGTAAGTGTTTTTAAATACAATATACATATAGCTGCAAACTAAAGCAACCTAGCCTATTCATTATGAGAGCATGGAATTAATCTGAGTTCTAAGAATCTCCTTTCCTAATGAAGACGGCAGGGATTTAGCTACATTTACCGAGCAGCCCACATCCCCTGCCTACTTCAGAAATGCCTTCAGGCTAAAGACAAGCCTTTGAACTTTGAGACAGTGTAACTGATCCTGTGGATTCCTCTTACACACAACCAATTCAGCCAGTAATACAGGATTTAAAAAATAAAACCTAAAATCTTACTGTAGGTTTGTTTTCCCTAGATCCCTTTACCAGGCTTAGGGATGGAAATAGGACTCCTATTGCATAGCAATTTGACCCATTCCAGGTTTTAATACAGGCTTCATCAGCCACAGTGTACAGGTAAGCTCAGGTGTGTCTTATTAAGCTTGCAGTAAAGTCAGGACTGGATCAAACTGCTGTGCAATGGGGGTCTTATTATATCCATCCCTGTGGCTCCCAGCCCCACCTGCTTGCCGTTGAGAGCCAGGTCACATCATTTTAAAAGGCATGAGCAAGTCTGTTGAAGCCCGCAGTGTCCAAACCCAGGTAGACTTAGAGAAAAGGTACAGCAAGACAACACTGGAGCAACAGAACCACAACTGCTGAATGCACACCCTATAAAACACAAAGAGTCATGCAAAAAAGAAAAGAAAAACGCCATTCAAAACTGCTCTTTAAAAGGCCACAATACACTCCATCGTCTTGCACTTTAAACAGAGGGGTGGCGAGAGATCCACAACCTCCACAGAGAGGACAATCCCTGCAGACAAGCTCCAGCAACAGCCAGTAACTATGAAGCTGCATCTGCTTATGAGGTCACAGCTCTGTGGGGAGAGGCTTCAAGCACAGTTGTCTAGCACCTAGAAGATGTGCAAAAAAAAAAAAAAAAAAAAAAAATCCATAAACAACTAATTAAACAGAGCCGCTCAGGGATTTCATTTACAGTACAGCTTGTTTTTTTCAATCAATCATCATCTGTAATGTATTCTGCTATTTGCTGCCCAGCTATTAAAATGGACCCTCAGGTTCTTCATTGGAGACACAGAGGTGCAGAAACTAAGTCATGATTAACAGCTGGTACATTTTCCATCACGAAACATGGATGTGGAGACGATAGGGTAAGAATTCCAAACGTGCACCGCTAGCGTATTTAACAGCACAAGCAGAGCTGTCAGTGATGCTAACCCTAAACCTGCAATGCAAATCGCTCCAGCACACTTGTTCTGTTCAGCTCCAGCAGATGCTCACTTGGTGTTACATGCAATAACTGCTCTTTAAAAAGAGGGCTGGTTTGAATAAAGAGTGAGCCTTCGTCTGATGGCAATGCTGTGCCACAGCTCTGGTGGTTATGTCACATGCACACGCACACCGAAGAGCAGCCCAGCCGAGGAGTGACACACAGGAAAAGTCCTGTTTCACACAGCTGGCAGCACCCGGATCTCATGGTGCAGAGGCTAATCCAGAACCTCACTCTGACAGTGGACAAGCAACGCTGCAGCTCTGTGCATCACACTGCCCTTGTACCGAGAACTTTTCAATGACTACCTCCGAGCTACGACAGCACAGCTCCAAATAACTCCTAAGCACCAGTCAAAACAGGCTGGTCGCCACGTGCAATATCGGTGACATTTTTAATATCCTCTTTACTCTCAGCGCTGAAGACCTGTAAAGAAGTCCAGGGAAAGGGAACTTGACGTCAGCGTGCAGTAGCCAAGGCTTTTAAATGTCATGTTTTAAAACTCTTACTGCACTGTGTTTAAACACAATGGCTTTGAAAGCCTGGGTTATCACTTCTAAAAGCATTGCACGCAGGAGGCATTAACTGTGATCAGTTTCTTAGAAGGCTCTACCAAGTCATACAGCAAGCTTTTCACAGAGAAGTGGTGAGAAACGGAATCAAATCCCATCTTTAGTCGACTCCTGGAGCGCACCCCCCCCCCCCAGGTGTTCATCAAGCCAAGGATCTGATCATCACTACACCACCCCCCTTGCAAAAATAACGATGATGGATGCCTGATTAAAGTCATTTATTAGTCCAATTTAGCCAGGAGATTCATTTTGTAATTAATGCCTCAGGTGCGTTGCCTCTCATTTATTTCAATTGAGGGAAGGTGACTCTTTCCCGTAGATAGAGAACAATGGCTTGTTAGACAGCCACTGTAAGCAGGAAGCGAGGAGGACTGCGATATGGTTATCTATCAAAGCAACCCCCCTGAAAATCAGACAGCATGCAGATACAGAAATATCTGAAATCCTGCTTCAGAAGCACGAAATAACTCGATTGAGATCAATGAATGTGGGGAGTCCAGGTTATTGACGATCAGATTAGTCAATGGATCTTAGGGCCAGCGACTGCACAGCTCAGCCACATACCTTTATGCAAACAAACAGAAGCTTGTGTCAGCTTCAATGACGATGGCCTAGAAAGCAGGTTCGACAGGCAGTGCTTGGTTGGCAGGTGCTTCTGTATCCATGGCTGATGTTCCACCATGGCCAGTATAAAAATGAGCTATGATCCAGAGCTCAGACTTGTAGATTTAAACATCTTCTACCTTTAGGAAGAACCAGCGTTACCCTGGCAGTCCATGGTGGCCTATCACCCATACTGACTGTGCTGTGGCAGATGCCTCTGATTCTTTTAAATGTACTGCAGTGAAAATATTCTAAACCTTGCCAAACCTCCCTCTATCCTCTGGTAAACATGATGCAATTTCCTTGTTCCCGGGGCACGGCTGCGTTTTTATTCACTTGGCCAACACAACAGCACCGGGTTTCTACAGATCATCTTTTAAAAATAAATCCTTCCAGCGTCTCTTGGTTGCAGTTTCTTAAACCGCAAGTAAAATTCAGCAAAGAACTTAACTAACAAACAGGGGTTTGGCTTTGCGCTCTTGCAAAGTCTAAAATAAATCCAGATTCCAGCTGGGTATAGTTGCGCACACACACACACACACACACACACACACACACACACACACACACACACACACACACACACACCCTGAAGGGGGAAGGTTGGCTCTCTCTACCAGAATTCAGCTCTTCTCTCTCCAAAAAGACTGAAATTACTCAGAATATCAGCAGGAAACAGAAAAACCTGAAATACTATGACACGCTTGGAAAGAGGCACGCACTGGTCCTCCATACTTGTAGTAAAAAACTCAGTGACAGTAGTTAATTAACATGGCAGTGAAAATAGAAACGGACCTCGTCTTATTTAATTACAGTGTTGATTAAGGCAGGACAAAACAAGTCAAAACAGCCAGTTGCCTGCCGTTGAGTTAATTAGATTAGAATGGCTGCTAGTTTGCTAGCGTACAGATTTCAACAGGCAGACAACAATTCAACTGCGTGTTTGCCAGCGTCGCGCACAAATAAATCTATTTAATCTGCATGCTGCTTTTTAATAATTCGACTGTATCAACCCAAAACAGCAATTGTCTCAACATAAATGCCTAAACACACATGACTGAAAGCCACACCACCAGACTCACGCAATCGAATTTAATTACATCTACCAGCAGGGGAAGCATGATCTGAATAGGAACGGGGGAGTTCTTTTCTGCAGTTCATCCCAGCCGCTTCAAAGCTCAAACTCGCATGGAAACAACGTATTCTGTGACTTGCACCACTCTCAGTAGCAAACAAAGCAGCATAAAAGACGGCCGAGCGTGGCAGTGGGAGATTACTTCAGAAGCAATCCCCTAGGTGATTCATTATAATTGCTCTTGAGGTAGTTGGACTTTTACATGTTAGGTCCACTGTCCTTCCACTGGTTAGAAATAGAAGGCTACCTTCATACATGCATGAGGGTTAGAAGAGTTTCTAATATTACGCAGTAAAACAGTATTAAAAGCAAAAGCCCACAGCGCCTCCCATCAGCCGTCTGCAAACTGCTTCAGGATTCCTTTTGCCCAATTAAAACTTGAGGTATCTATAGCCTCCAACTCAAGCTTGCAATTATCAGAATGAATATTTCATTATGTAAATCCCGAATACTCAACGGTCTCTTCCCTGGCATTTAAAACTTCATTTTTTATCAAGTCCAGCAAAACCAATTTCAGCTTTAAATGCAAATGAGTTTGTAGGCGTTTAGAACCACTCCCCCCCCACAGTGTCTTTAGCCGTGCCCAGTATCCTCAAATTATATCCAAAATAAACAATAGAAACAGAGCCTTTACAGCTAAAAACTGCGTGACTATCACAATGCAATCGCAGGTCAAACACTGCATTAGATCCAAAACCCTACAGCAGCGCTTTGCTCTTTGAAAGCATTTTTCAATTCAGAAGCATTACATAATGCCGAGTAATAATGGAGCTCACACGGGATTCTATTTTCCATCGCCTTTATCCTAAACAAGTGGGTTTCCATAAAACTGATGGCAAGCTTGAAAGAAAAAACAAAACAAAACAAAACACATTTACCTGCTGCAACAAGCAAATCAAACACAACACCGCAGCCCGGGGTGACAGCTAGTGTCAAAGCTACACGAGAAGTTTTAAAAACACAGTATTGATTGTCGAGTAGGACAGACAGAAAGGAGACTGCGTGCAAGATAGAGCGCTACAAAACAGGAGTGGATAATCCCAAGCAAGCACATGTCGGTGCTGCAGATGACAGCACCATCATGAAGAGAGGGTTTTAAAATCACACTACGCCCGGCACTGGAAATGGAAGTCAGGATAAACTAAATTATAGTGTCACCAAAAAAGTACAAACAAAATATTATATATATATATATATATATATATATATATATATATATATATATATATATATATATATATATATATATATATATAAAGCTACGAGATGTCCTCATGATCGCAACGGCTCACTGCAGTGCGAGGGAGCACATGTGTATCATGTAATTGCCAATATCAGAGGGTAAAGCTGCTTTTGAAAGCAGCAGCGGCTTTGCGGGGTTTAAGAGGGGAGGAAGGATCAAAGGCCAGTCAGTCAATTTGAGATTTAACCTGGACAAAAGACAAAAGACTGAAAAATGTAGCTGTGTCCCGTACAGCTATTAAAGAACAAAAAAACACCCAGGCTAGCAGATGGGGTATGATAAGCAATTCCTAGCGTGGCTCACACACACACACACAGACACTATGACAGATAACAAAGTTTCTCTTCACGACCGTCCCACTGCAAGGTGCAGCAGCTCTGACAACATATACTGTACAGTGCCTAGAGCACCTTTCATTCCTCTAGTTTACAGAAAAGGGTCAACTTCAAAACAGGTTCAGGTTACCCAGGAGAACAGGGAAAGTGACACTTGAGACCTGGAGAGAAAGGGCTTTGGGATCCTGGAAACTAGTCTGAATTAATGGCCAACATCCCATCCGAAAAACACCATGACAGATACGGACAGATGAATATAGAGCCCCTTATGAAGATCCAATCTTTGGGTTCTTTCTCTTTGTGAAAGGACCCTATTTATAAAATTCACAAGGTCCCACAGATTCATTATCAGAATGTTATTTATTAATATATTTTTTCTTCTTCAAGGTTCAGGTCCAAGTTCTGCCTGCCAACTCAAAGTCACATTTTGAGGTTCCTGGCCCTGGGACACACCTCTTAATGACGAGAGAAAAAAAAGAGCTTTGAAAAGATCTCAGAAGAACGCTGCTCCTCTCACAGACATCACTGGCTTCCAATAACAGATGAGGAACTACATCTACAGTAGTCCTTATTAATAACATGCATTAACTAATGTCGCACTTAATCAAAAGCAGGCAGCAAGCCCTAGTCAATATTTTATAGGACACACTATCAGAAGTGCTGGGCTGCTCAATGGACCTTTCCTCAAACGAACACTGAAGATCTTTTTAATACATATATATATATAAAAGCTGGGGTTTCACGACTCAATCAGCCGCACTCTCTTTTAAATTTGAAGACCCCCTCCGGATCCCAAGTTAAAAGCTTTGAAAATAGAAGCGATTTCACTTTAATCCCTGATGTCACAGAAATCTCTCAACAGAAAACTGCACAAGCAAAGTTAAATTAAAACATGCGTCACCTTTTAGGTATCTATTTCCCCTCCTTTGAATCTCTGCGCCCAAGTGGCACGCAGCCTCATCAACTTGGCTACAACGTTATTATCAAAACGAGGCCGCTGGCTAATGAAAGCCGTTGCCCTTGTCTCAGTGTACCTCAGAGCTGACAGCAAGCAGTACTGGCCTGGGATGAGAGTGGGTCTTGAAGTTTCCACCTCTGCAGCACCTCACAAGCTGCGTCTCTGCACCCGGTTTAGCAAGACTCGTATTCCCTGTCGTGTGCCTCCTACTGCCGCTGCTTCTACATTAGAATCAATTATAGATGGAAATGGTTTGGGGTCTCTTTCATCTTTTGCTTTTATCCAATTTAACTGCATGACAGTAATACAAAGGGGAGAACAGCTCGCTGTGCCACTTGCATCAAGTGGGTTTTCAAAGACTACCAAACAAAATATTTTAAGACGCTGGATGACATGAAGCAGAAGTTAAGTTATATGCATTTAGAAAGAGAGAGAATGTATGCACCCTTCAATTTGCGTTTAAATTATCATCAAACACACATCGGTGCAAACATGCTCCTTGCATACACAATTCTGAGCACAAGACGGCAGTGCTCAATTATCACAAAGTAAAAACTTTTTTTTATGAGCGCACAAAAGGAGAAGAACCGAGCATCTCCATTCGTGACCTAAATTGTTAAAAGCTCCCCTTTTAATGCACGGCGATATAAAAGGAAACCCACTGGGGTCTGCTGATGGAGCCTTAGCGGTAGCTGTCTGTACCGGCGCATGCTTTCCTCTCAACAGCGCCAAAGGCAATGTAACCACAACTCCACGCACCCCTTCACGTGAGCTTTCACGTACTAGAGAAAGAAAAACTGTAATTCATACATTTACCGTTACTGATGATAATAATTTACAACACACACCGTTCAAGAAAGCCAAACGTGGCTGAATGATGACACCCAACTCTCTGCCTTCCCAGCATGTCTTGTACATTTAAAACATCCCTTGAGTTTTAAAAGTTATTTTAGCTCTGGTACTTTTTATGGCAGCCACATCGGTTTTCATTTTTGCTATAATTGACCCCCTTAAGTGGTATCTATTCTCAGCAACCTGTCAGGTTTCCCCCGCGAGACTTTACGAAAGGCAAGTTAAGGGTAAGTTTGACTACGGCTCAGAACTGCTCTGCAAATGACTGCGGCTTCTGCTTGACACACAGACAGACCCGCAGCGATTGATATAGAGGACTCCGAGCTTCTGGGCATGTCTGCTCACATGCCTTGAACTTACTGATTTGCTTTGGAAACAGAAGCCTCTTTTCCAAGAGTTTGCTGGGTCTTACTGTGCAGGGTGCTGTGACCTGATGCAGAACAATCATACGCTTAACTTCAGAGGAGAGGTGGAACCAGCAAAGGGCAGCATGACACTGGAAAGTGACTGACATCAACGGCTGGAAAAGTCATACACAAAAGATAAAGCAGCTAGGTTTTATAATCGCCTTTACAGTACGTATAAAACTGCATCAACCTTACACATGTACATATATAGATACAGTACACACACAAGCCTGATACCCAAAGCCTGTTTCAGTCACAATGGACAAGACAGCAGATTTGACAGTCTTTGACAGTGTATGAGTGTGTATTAGTGTTATTGGCTGATATGACAGTCTTTGACAGTGTATGAGTGTGTATTAGTGTTATTGGCTGATATGACAGTCTTTGACAGTGTATGAGTGTGTATTAGTGTTATTGGCTGATATGACAGTCTTTGACAGTGTATGAGTGTGTATTAGTGTTATTGGCTGATATGACAGTCTTTGACAGTGTATGAGTGTGTATTAGTGTTATGGCTGATATGACAGTGACAGTATGAGTGTGTATTAGTGTTATTGGCTGAGACAGTCTTTGACAGTGTATGAGTGTGTATTAGTGTTATGGCTGGCTGATATGACAGTCTTTGACAGTGTATGAGTGTGTATTAGTGTTATTGGCTGATATGACAGTCTTTGACAGTGTATGAGTGTGTATTAGTGTTATTGGCAATGACGACAGTCTTTGACAGTGTATGAGTGTGTATTAGTGTTATTGGATATGACAGTCTTTGACAGTGTATGAGTGTGTATTAGTGTTATTGGCTGATATGACAGTCTTTGACAGTGTTGACAGTCTATGAGTGTGTATTAGTGTTATTGGCTATGATGACAGTCTTTGACAGTGTATGAGTGTGTATTAGTGTTATTGGCTGATATGACAGTCTTTGACAGTGTATGAGTGTGTATTAGTGTTATTGGCTGATATGACAGTCTTTGACAGTGTATGAGTGTGTATTAGTGTTAGGCTATGACGACTCTTTGATGTATGAGTGTGTATTAGTAGGGTTATAAGTGTATGAGTGAGGTGTTTAATGTAGTTCGATGATGGCACCAATGAGTCCTTAAGATCAAGAAAGAAGCCTTGGCAGTAATGATGTTCAAAGTCACTTAATTTTTGCAAGTATTGACCCTGAAGCCAGAGCACTTTGCAGAGTGTGTATTGGTGTTATTGGCTGTATGAGTGTGTATTAGTGTTATTGGCTGGATATGAAGTGTTATTGGCTGATATGACAGTCTTTGACAGAGTATGAGTGTGTATTAGTGTTATTGGCTATGACGACAGTCTTTGATAGTGTATGAGTGTGTATTAGTGTTATTGGCTGATATGATGTTGGTCCATTTCACTTCGCACTGTCAATACATCTCCCCTCACACCCAGTGGTACAGTCATATCCATCTCCAAACCCAGAGAGATCTTCAAATTCTCTGTGCCTTACAGGCATGGCAGCTCGTTGCTATGAATGTGCTGACTGGTGTTCCGATTCCAGAAGGATTTTCAGGGGAGTGGATTGCCTCATATTCTTCCTTTCTCCAAAGACAAGTTTAGCCATTGCTAAATGTTCTAATTTGCACTGAGGCAACATCCCCTGCTGCTAATGAATTCAATCTTCACCAGGACACTCGCTAACATGTTGCTTCTATAGCAACCAGCAGCAATAAGATGCCACTGCAGTGCTGGACTGAAGAATAAAGATTATTTATTTATTTATTTTAATGTTGAAATTTTAATTAATTTGCTTATCAACAGGCATGCAAATGTGACATTTAATAGCTGAAGCAAAAACATTATTAATGCAGAGGAAATCCAATACCACTAAAAGCCGAAAGCCACATTTCTTAATATTTATAGGCACCTACAGCAATACATCCCCAGTGATTTATATACGGGTCGCTGTTTAATAATGCATCACGAATGTGCCACACTACTCATTATCCTCGCTCCTGTCGTGCAGTCTGGAGTCCCAGGGCTGCACAGGTTAAAGACAGAGAGAGGGTTGCAGGTTCCCATGACAATGGGCAACATTGTGATTGAACGAAGTCAGGCTTTCGTTCCTCACTAAAGACCAGATAGAGCAGAAAGCAGACCAGGGGCTCCAATCAGCGTAAACGGAGACTGGGGATCTATTCATCCGAGCTAAAAACAGAGGTGGAATTAAATCATTAACACAAAGCATAATTAACCAGGGCCCTCTCTGGGGCTGCTGGAGATGCAAGGCTATATTTCAATGATTCATGTTTATATCTTAAGGGCTTGCGATACTGCTCTTACATTCACAACAACTTAATACACTTCTGCTTACCGGAGTACACATCATGGGGTTCTGTTTACAAACTGAAGGGACACATGAAACCAGTTAAACTGCGGTTTATATTAAGAGAGGTTAGAAACTGGAAGGAACCCTCATTTTACACTGGGGACTGGGTCGAAAGGCAAAGTAAAGGGATCACATTACAAAAAGCACAGCAGATCCCTTAAGGTACACAATGTATTTATCCAAATGTATCCAGCTTGAGTCACGGAGCAAAGACACCACTATGGCATCAGGGTTGAGAATCATCACCAAATACGCATTCGTTTTACCAGGCAGCAGCGCCACAGGGTTCGATAATTAGTGTACCTTGGCAAGAGTATGAGATCTCCTGGTTAGCTGAACTCATGGGAATGGAACATATCTTTGAAACTGATCAACAGACACACATTCGCACATTTCACTAAATGAAACTAGAGCATTGCACAAGCTGTTTGGATAGTTGGCATTCAATGTCCTGCAGTGGACTCAGCAAAAGACCAGGGCCTGTATTTATCACATGTGCTAGAATAAACGACTTGGTTTGTTCGTACGTACGCATAAAGTTTAGAATTGTCGCATGCATAATGAAATCCTGATTTATCAATCTTGAGTACAGACCCAGGGCTTCTGATACCTCATAATATTGAATCCAATTTATATTTCGTATGGAGACTTCTACCATTAAATACATGTGAATGCAGGAACATCAATATAAAACTGGAACAGTGTGAGCAAACCGCATGTGCCTGTGAAATGCTTTTTAATTGTACACTTTCGAAGGATATGAGAATAATGAATTGCATATTGAATTGCGTGTCTAATCCAAAATCAATGGGTGCCAAGAGCACTGAACCGTCTTACCCTCACGCAATAAAACACTGCAGCCCATCAGAGGATTCATGAGGAATCGGCGGTCAAATTACTGGCAAAAAAAAACCAAAAACAGGGCAACAGACCAAATCCTTCATGAGAGAGAATCCGTATTTATTCATGTGCTTAGTCTAGTGATTGAGCAACAGCCACTATCCCCACAATGTGCTTGAGAAAACGAAAGGTTCAAAGTTCTTGCAAGGTTAAGCCTCTGGTCAATTAGCTGTACCACCAAAGATACAAACGAACGTGTCCATGTTCAACACAGCTTCAGCATCAGCTCATCAAGGAGCCCGGGACACGCTGTTAAAACAATTACTTCAAGAAGAGGACATTAAAACGAGGTGACAGGCGCTGCGGCTTGCACAGGGGTGTGAGAACAATTAGAATGATCTAATGCTGAGCCAGATAAATTTATAGATCACTCTTTACAGTCATATATTTCGCGCTGCTCACTCAGAGATCAGCACTTCACAAAGAAGCCAGAGCATGAGGTCTGTGAATTTTACTTCTTTAAAAACTAGGAGTCAAATGAAGCACAGATGACTATTAAGAGAAACAGATGGTTTAAATATGCTATCGAGTTTGAAAGCACGTCAAGCGAAGTCCACAGGAGTACCTGGAATAGATGCAACTGAAGGAGAGTCTAACTGCCCCAGATCCAACTTTACAAGACTTGCCTCCTGAAGACTTCAAAGACGTGGAAGGAGCAGGGTGAGAAGCAGAGCACGACCGCTAGTTTAAAAAAAGTACCACAATAATCACAGACCGTATACTGGAGGTACTGGACTGAGGTAGTGGGCAGACGGCAGCATCAGCTTCCTCCCCAGACTGCCAGAGAAGCAGTGGGCCCCCCTTGCTGTTCCCTTTAATGCACCAGGTCTGGCAAACAGAAGCAAATCGAGGGCGTGCGCACTGAAGAGCGAGTCGGGTTAGCAGCGTCTGGCTGGGGATATTGCACACAAGCACCTAGCAGAGGACTGAGCGTCCCTGACGTGGGTTTTGGACAGGTATTAGGCAGCTTGAGGCAAGTCTTAGAAAGATGTGACTGCGAGCTGTGGCATGGATGACACCAGTGCAGTTACTTCTTACACGGCTTAAGTAACAGTCTAACTACTGGATGTATGTTGGTACACATGTGTAAGACTGTTAGTGGTGCAAATCAGCACCCTGATTCCATATTCGATTATCGCATAGGCATTTCTCAACAATAATCAAAAAAAAAAAAAAAAAAAAAAGGATCAAAGAACAGGAGATCAAATAACTAAAAACACTGTCGTACATAAGAGTTACACAAAAAGGCAAGACTTCAAATTATTACATATGAACATAATTTAGATCTTTATTTAACGTCATTTAAAATCAAAGAAACTACGAAATGCTATTGAAAAAGTCTACCGGAAGCCATAACAGTTGTACAATATTTCATTACGAAGATGGAAAACCATAAAACAGTATGTAATGCAATACGTTAAGGTAACATTATTCAACAGGTTTCATTCGACTTTATGAAGCAAAACTAGTTAATTCTACGATACAAGACGTTTGGCCAACGCTGTGTTAATCTCTCCCTTACACTGCAGGCAATTATATTCAGAAGTTCAGTTTTGATCAGTCATGCTTCATCACAGACTTCTACTGCTGCTTCGAACTCAAACAGGCTTAGACTGAAACTGTTCTGCAAGAACCATGAGAGAAGCAAACAAAACAAAAAAAAACGCTTGCCCAGAAGAAAAAGAAACTAAACGTATTAAACGAGCACATAACATTCCAGTCAGCAGGCTACAGTATAAGAGGCTGCTTTCGTAGATATCCTTTGCACTCTTCACTGTTCCAAACTGCTGTAGCAGATATTTTACATGACAATAAATCCTGTACAAAAAATAAAGAAAAACTCTCCAATGCAACAGCAACAAAAGTATGCCAAAGAAAATGGCTATCCTGCCAACTTTCCCTTTGAGAACCATTACAACACTCTGAAAATGTGTAACTGCAATACTAAAACACCAGGTGGGGCCAAGCCCAAAGTAAAGATCAAAGTAAAGGGTAATAAACACTGAGGGATCCAACTACTGCACCTCCTCCCATGTGTTAGCAGTAGGACCAAGCCTGGCATTATACCTACTTTAAAAGACAACACACTCTCTAAAGAGACTCGCACTGCTTTGTCCTCAAAAGATCTGCCGCCATTTGGAGAAAGTGAATACACTCGCCCCCCTGCCGTAGACCATACTCCCCAGCACATAGGAGACTTACACAGGTAAGATATTACAGAAGTATAGATTTCCACTGTTTCACTGCAACACGCCAAGTGGCTTTCAACAGATATCCACCTGCTGTACCGTGCAACTCAGGGGTGACAGGGAGCTGATTACTGCCAACCTGTCGAGTCACCCGAGTTCATCCCTCAGCTTGTGGAACGTTAACCCTCCGGGGGCTTGAAGACAGCAGGCAGTGAAGCGCAGGCAACACAGCACGGCAGGGAAGCACTGCCAGAATCAATGCAGAGAACGCACCAACAGTCTTAACTGTCAGCTAGCAGACACTACAGCCGCAGCGCTGAACATTAATGGAGAGAAGAAAGAAAAAAAAAAATCAAGAAAGAAAAAAAAAAAATCAAAAAAGAAGTGTCAAGTCCTCGGATGAAAAAAAAAAAAAAAATTTAAATGATGACACAATTTCACAGTGTTTTTATCCGTAAAAAAGGACCAGATGGGAAAAACCTGACAAAAGTATGCGGCTCTCCAGATGCTAATTTGCTTATCATGCTGCAGATGATGTGGAACAAGGCTCTCACCTATTTGTGGCATAAATAATTCATAATATTGATACAGGACTGGATGCAACATTCACTCGCTGGGCTGGATAAAAACCATCAATTCTCTCTCTCGCTCTCTCACACACACTGTGCGCACACATACCCAGGCATAAAAACAATGGGCTTAATGAGTTCAAAATAATAGGTTCCTAGAAAACTCAGTAGGTTGCAGCCATTTCCCCACCCCTGCATCCAAAATAAATCCATCAGTGCCTCTCTGGTCCCCCCCCTGGTGGAATATCTCTAGGATCACTCAAGCAGGTGCCTTGGGTTATGCAAATGGCTCATAAACAGGCAAACATTATTACAGCTATAAACCCTAAGTAAAAAGTGGAGTCAATGTTACATGGCCAACCTAGAGGGAAAATGAGGAG
Source organism: Polyodon spathula (assembly GCF_017654505.1). Lineage (NCBI taxonomy): Eukaryota > Metazoa > Chordata > Actinopteri > Acipenseriformes > Polyodontidae > Polyodon > Polyodon spathula. The sequence continues at coordinate 4,608,536 of NC_054569.1, read as the reverse complement.
AGACTGCTAGCAAGCTGCACACACTGTGCTGTCTATCACATACAGCAGGGGGCTTGCCTGGGATAGCAAGGTAATGAGGGGTCCAGGGCTGCACTCTACACAGGTAATTGGAGACTGCCTCAAGCTCACTGCTTCTCAAGAAAGCGCCGAGAGAAAACACCCAGGTATTGGAGAACGTGGAGTTCATGGTTGTTTTTGTTAACTCTTTACCTTTCACAATACTAAAGGGATTATTCAACGTGTGGAGTGTGCAGCACAACCTCGATCGGGTCTGCCACATAAAGAAGCGTCTGCTACACACTCCAATGCTTTACTCGTCTGGTGCACGCATGAGCAGAGTCTACCGACAGCTCACTTCAAATACATTCACCCAGGGAAGAAAATCCACCCTAGCTTTCACCTGCTCCACTCCCCAGTCTTACATTTTATCTCCTAACACCCCAGCATTAACTAATTACAAAGAGGAGTTCTGTTTGCACCGAATTCTCACAGGAATGGGTTACAGTCTCCTAATTGCACACTGCAGCCGCCACTGGGAGGTTTAAATCACCAACGAAGGCGCAGCTTTTGTCAACCTAACTTGGCTTAAGTTGTACCTTATCTTTGATACACTGTTTTGGGGTTAAATCTCCAGTCAGCTGCAGGAACACAGCCTCCTTCATCAACAGCACATGCTGGACTGTACATCCCTCCACTCCTTTCTGAACCAGCGTGCACCTCCCATTTCGGTTCTAATCTGCAGGGTGAACATGCTTTGACCAGACCAGAAACTGAAGAATTGCTGCTCTCAGCCAGTCTAGTGCAGCCTGTACTCCAGGCTAGTGAACAAGGCTTTAGGCTGTGTGAGGCCATGCTTCACTGAACAGCAGTCCACACAGGATTTCAGCAATGAGAAAAGAAAGCACATTGCTGAAACATAACCTTTGCAAAGCATGATCGCCTGTATAGTTCCCTGCGGTACAAAGACATTGAGGAATAAATTACCCCCGCATCCCCCAGATCTAAACTGGAGCGGTTATTGCAGCCAGATTCTACGCTTCTGGTTATCTGGGCGCCAATTGGCTGAAACAACTTTAAGAATTGCATAAAACGCATGGATACCCTTTTACGACAGCGCGCAAATGCAAAACGGAGTTTGAAGCTCAGATCCCTTCAGAGTTTCAAAAAACCGAACAGGGCTGCTCTGCTTTGTACAGCATGCTGACAATTCCTAGCCACAGGGGCCAGAACAAACAGGGAATCAATGAGGCTCCTATGAGGAGGAACCCTCACGAGGAGGTCATATAGAGTCACCGGCATGCACAATTGAAAGGCTGGTCCATTGCATGCAGCTCTAGAATGATGCTACTTCGATATTTGCAAACAAAAGGAAAGCAGACTCAACACACGCGAAGCACGGAAGGTGGGCTGTAATGGATGATTACTGTAATCATTTCTTCACATAAAAGTGTGTTGTTGTGCCAATCAAAAGGGAACAAATACTCGTTAAAAGGGATGATTTCAAAACAGGCCCTGATCTCAGTTTGCCTCCTAACAATTATTTAGCTACAGCTTGTTTGTTGAATCACAAAAAAAATTAAAAAAATTAAAAAAAACTAACAAAAACCACTGATGCTCAAAGTACCTGCTTATTTTACAGTACTACAGTTCACAGTAATTCAATTCGACTGCCGCTGATTTGCATTAATGGCCAAACCAGTCCCAATCACTGTGCAAATAGAATCTTTTGGATTTGATGAGCTTGTTGAAGTCAAGAAAGTGGAGCAGAGGGAGGCTTGTAAGTGAACAGAAGAGCTTTCCTTATCTCCAACAGCACAGACCCCTGGACTACAGATTTCCAGGTCTCCTGTCCACCAAAGGTCAACTAATGAACTTTTATAAAAAGTGACAGTAACGAAACGAAGTTCGAAACTTCACGCCGTGTCTAATCTGAAAGCTATTCTCTACAAACGTTAAATGACCATTGGACGAGGTTAATGAAGGTGCTGTCACTTTTATTCACGGTGCATGGCTCCGGAATCATAAGAGAACCCGTCCATGGAAGACAGAGGGCTCTGCAGTACTACCATAAACTATCCTCTCCAGAGACACACGGGTAATTAAACAGCTCATTAAAATAAAAAACGCTTTTCACATTATTAATTGGCCATGTCACTGTTGTCCTTTTGAAGTCACATTTACTTTATTCTCGGAACAGGGAAAGCGTTTTGTGGTCGTCCCCTCGCCACTCTGCCTTTGCCCCCTGAAGGGGAGTTTAAAAGCACAGATCATCCACTTGATGCTAAGTCAACTTATACTGTATATCAACTGAGAATCTCCTGCATCAGACACGCGACTGTCAATACAGTGGCTAGGTACACAGAGTTCCAATGAAGAACTCGGAACTCCGGAATGCCTTGCCACAAGCGACAGCATCACCCATAGAGAATCTCTCATTATACTGTCGTTTCTAAATCAGTTCATTACCGAGTCATGTAGATTGATATAGTCCTGGGCACTGCCCATACCAAGGCTGCTCTTTATTCTTTTTCAATCTTATTACTCTCTTGCACTGTGTTGAGCGATGATGTCATGAAAAGGTGCTTTATCAAATGTTACTGAGTAGGGAGGTCATGTTAAGGTCCATTGCTGGTGCCCTTTTTGCTATTTTTTATATGCTGGATAACATACAGTACTATCCGGGTCCCAGGTTCCCTTCACAATCCCGCTGCAAACCGAAGGGCCCCAGGGTTTCTTTCTACGGCTGTGCCTCAATCTTTGGAATTCTCTTCCTAATGCTCTCAAAGAGACTGCTGGCATCATGACTAACATACTTCTTCAATCTAGCTTTAGATGCTTAAAAAGGCTGTGTTACTGGTAGCTGCAGTGAAATTACTGAAGGGTTTACAGAACTGGTTCTTCTGATACTGACTGCATGCTTGCTGATTTTCGTATTGGGTAAAAGGCAATAGATAATGGACACCTTCCTCATTTTCATGTTGGTTGGAAAAAACTAAGCAAAATAAAACTGCATTATTTGTGCACAGTCACCATTACAACTATACAGTAAAAATAAATAAATAAATAAAGAAGCAATAGCTTCTGGGCTCATCCGATATAAAACCCAGAACACGGCCCCTTTTCTAGGGAGCAATCCCTAAAGAGACTGTTGTTTTCCAGCACACCCTTCCTTGACATGACCTCTTGCGCTACAGCGCGCCAGCGCCTTCGCTGGCCACTTCGTTATTCCAACAGCCTGACAAAGGGCAACACTTACAGTAACTAGACTGCGCGAAGGCAAGCTGGCACACAGACTCCTCTGAACTGCAAGCTTGCACAGCTGCCAATAAAAACAGAAATTGCAGCAAACCACTGTGATATAGTGTCCACATGACCCCAATGGGAAGTAGCAAGAATGGCGTTTTATCATCATGACCCAATCCTACCACGCGGCACTAAACAAAATATCAAAGCTCAACCTCAATCTCCTAGCACAGCCATGGACAGGGCACACTGTGGAGCACAAACTGGAAATGAGGGAGATGTCAAACCCACGACCATTTACAGCACAGCTAACCTTTAAAGGACCACAGGCGGACTCAATTGCACTGCAGTGCTATTAGCCTCTGTCTTCCACAAAGGTTCACTTTGCAGAGCTGTGCTGGAGCCCTATATGTAGCGCTACAGCGCTTCACTAAATGGAAACAGACCATGTTCTTGAGCAAGTCAATAACATGCATTCAATCCCAGTAAAGAGAAATCCATCTCTCAGATTGGCTGACAAGGAATACCTAAACTAACCTTCATTTCAAAAGGGACACATTTTGTATACTTTCTCTGTAGTTCTGGTTGTGTGGAACAAAGATTTAGAGGTGAAAACAAGGAAAAACTATGAGTCAAGTTTAAAATGTCACTTCCAAGCCTGATGCCTTCTGTACAAGGTGTCCTGCAAAAATCCTTCCACAAAAGGTGTAGACCAATTTAGTGTCAGACTCTTGGCAAAGCATCAAACATTATAACAGACTCTCATAAAGCTCAGGGCTCCATTAAACCCCTTTCTGAGGAGTGAGAATTGCATCTGGAGAAGCGATTGAAATGACAGGCCACTGAGACTAACACGATCTATCCATTTGAAAGACAACTGCTTACCATACTTATCTAAAATCTAAAATCATGCCTCTGAATGCAATGCGCTTTGTAAAAACTCATCAGCGTCAGCCTTACGCATGAAAGCATCTCAGAGTTTATCACAAGGACCTGCTGTGTGTGCCGCATAGCATGCAGTACAAAGTGAGGACCTGGGAGAAGACCCAAGGAAACGACATCACAAACACATTGACAGATTTCAATAGATATAAGTGAGTGGGGTTACCATGGCATCAAAAGTTTACAAGTACCTCCACTGTTTCTTTCACTTTCCCCTGACAAAGGTATGTTAAGCACACCAGAATGTTGGGATGTTGGCTCGTACATGCGTGCACACACACACACACACACACACACACACACACACACGTCCACATCCATAAGTCAGGCATCATCATAGGGACCACTACTTTATCAGAACCCTACAGAGAGACACATTTTGCAGCCTGTCCAAGTAACATAATTAAAACAAAAAATCAATTATGCACTGCCCCCCCCCCCCACCTTCCCCCTTCACAGCTACTGTATTTTGCAACACAGTGAATATCTACAAATGTTGTGCCCCCCCACATGCTTCAGAGTCCATCTTCAGTCTTTTCATTTACATAAAGAGAGCCCCACAGCTCCTTCAGAATCCAATCAGTTTCACTGGAAGAGCTCATAAAGTTCCCAATGCCAGTCACAAAAGACACGGGGACAGTTACCCAATGAAGTCCACATGCTTTCTTGTCTGGTTTGCAGTCGATCTGGCTAGCGTGCATGCAATTCACCTCATTCTTCATCTCATGCAATTTCCACTTGAGATGATGGGGGGAGCCATGCCAGGACCAGCTACAGGAATCGGTACTCGCTTATTGTAAAAGAGCAGGATGGTGCTTTTTTCAAACTAAAGAAAACTGATTCAGTAAAATGCATGGTTTACTGGACTGAAGTGTTACTGTACTTCATATTGTAAGGTGGCATTGTAGTACTCCTAGTCTTTGTCTAGTCTTTGGAAGTAGAAGAAGTGAATTCAATGGAAGGCAGCTTATGTTTTACATGTCAAGCAATCAAACGCCTCCTGTTATTAGCATTTTCCTCGGCGGAAGCACATCGCTGCGATTTTAGCCTCACCAGCAACCAGGTATATTTAGAAAAAAATCTGAAAAAAAATAAAGCCAGCTACTGCAAATGTACAGCACCACGTTTTTAAATTAAATCCCAACAAAACAAGTCCTGGAAAATGTTACCGGAGCAAAAGGTTTCCTGTGCATTATCAGTTTGCCTCCAAGAAGCGAACAGGCTTTTGAAATTCATTACCGCGAAAAAAACAACCTCCTCACACCAGTGGCAGCCATGTGAAGAAGAGCAGATTGCACGTTGCTGTTAAAGTAGGATTCAGTGCTGTGTTACACTGCAGTATCTGCGCTGACTTTAGGTTCACTCTCCCTGCTATTCGCCTCTCCTATTTGTTCCTATTACAGGAGCGTACAAAACAGCAGCCACGTCAGAATCCCCACTGTCTCAAACAGCTCTCTATGACTGATAATGAGGGCCCTGCGTCTTTAACTTGTTCAACCTGTCCTCTAGCCACACGACGTCAATACAGAATAAGCCACATAATGAGCAACCATTAAACAATCATCCCATTCCATTAGTTTAACTGTTTGAATGGCTCATCCCATTCCATTAGTTTAACTGTTTGAATGGCTCATCCCATTCCATTAGTTTAACTGTTTGAATGGCTCATCCCATTCTATTAGTTTAACTGTTTGAATGGCTCATCCCATTCTATTAGTTTAACTGTTTGAATGGCTCATCCCATTCCATTAGTTTAACTGTTTGAATGGCTCATGGTATCCATTCCGCCCCATTTCAACACCTACAGGAGCAGCAGCTATACCAGGTCAGATCAGTCCTGTCCTAGCAGCCCCAAAGCCCCCATACTGCATATCACAAGGGCTGGCGAGGTGCTATCCAATCTTCCCTGTACGAGCGCCAGTCTCTATTATACAGGAGGAAGGGTTATTAATCTGTGCCGAGGCCTCAAACAAATCATACACAAAGTACTGCAGTCATTTTCTTTTGAACACATATACCGCCCCCACCCCATCCTCCCACCCCACGCTGAGGAGTGAAGGTGAGCTTGAGCAGCTGCTCAGGGTAATGATCCTGCAGCTCCCAGACCCTCCCGCGGGACGACTGCTGGAAACCCTCCCACTGCATCACAGTGCTCCAGAGCTTCTGCAGGCCTTCTGATTAAAATGAGCTGAGCTGTGACAGCAAGCAAGAGGGAGCCTGGGCTGGCCAGCAGAGCACATCAGAATGCAGTGTGCTGGGATATGTAAACAGAGCCTTTAAAAACATAGAGAAGATGGATTGATAGCAAAGCCAGGGAGGTCCCGTGGTAGCCGTACGAGGGATCGTCTAGGCAAACAGCTTGCTATCACTGCAGTCGTAAAATTACAGGTCTCAAAAACACCGGGCGCAGAACTGGGGACCGGGATGTGCTATGAAGCACACAGCTTGTCACAGGGCAAAACTGTTATTTTAAACAAGCTATGCAAAACAATTGCTGGTCCAGCTTGCATGCAGTTCTGTTTTCTTCTGTATTTGAGTTGATGTTTAAAAAGGGGTTGGTAAATACCCCTAGGGAGGAAGCATCAGCGTGGCTAATGGAGAAGGCGGGCAGTATTTAGAGAGCTCCCATTCAGTAGATGGCAGTACCTAGAACATGGTTCACAGCATTGGAATCTGGCATGGACAGAAGGAGAGACTGGCCTGTGATTCAGTATTCCACATCATGAAACCATCACACAGCATTCTCAAACAGCAAGAGGTGCTGGGCTCCAACAGGGTCATCCGCGCATATGCATATAGATGTATTAAACACCGTTGGGTTTCCACAGTATTTTGATGTCAATTTTGCTTCTATTCCAATAAAATAAAATGCCCTCCAGGATTTAGTCATGAAACACATGGAATAATCCTGGGGTTGAGCAGGAGCTCTGTGCATCCCCCTGCACTGTGCACCCCATTCTGCTGCAAAGTTGAATGAAACCTGCTCAATAAAGTTACGTTAAATGAATGCATTACATACCGCTCTGTAATTTTCCACATACTTAAAGAAAAACTGATAATGTGACATTTTGAAATCTACCATGCAATTCTGTATTACTATTATGGCTTCCGGCAGACTAACGCAATATCATTTTCTAGAGTCTTTGCCGTCTTTGGCCACAGCTGTGTACTGCGTAGATCTCGGGGCAGTGTTTAAGGCTTTGAGGCACAGGATCAGTTCTCCTGCTTGCCACAATAGGTTGCACGTTCTGTCCAAGGGGGGTTTCTGCACAGAGCTTAATCCTGAATAAATAGAGGCATTATAAATTGTTTTATTTTTTTTATTAATTAATCCTCCGACTCATTTAAGTCCAAATTGAAATTCCAGGAAACTTCTCGTCCTGCCTTGTACAGTAAATTAATCCTGGCATTCTGCGTGCCAGTCTGCAGCAACTCCTTACTGTACAGAACATTTCATCTATTTAAACAGTGACATCAAAGTAATAGGCTTCAGATGAAAGCTAATGCTCAACGACAGTGCCCACAAGGAGCCAAAAAAAACTAGATGAAAGGTGTAACGTAGCAGCGGGGGACTGTGCAAGGTGATAGAACGCAGTTAATGAGCAATTAGACAGCTGTATAGAAGGACAGCCAGAAAGCCAAAAGGCCAGGCGTGAGTTAAAGAGCTCTGCACAGCACTGACACTAATTGTGCCTGTCAGGGTGGTATTGATTTCCATTTGCAATATGAATCTGCAGCCCTGCCATGCCACATAACCAAGCTGCGACAGCGGCCACTGCATGCTGCAGATAAGAAGGGCTGACGACTAGCTTTGCACCAGCAGCAGAGCAGAGGCATTGATACAACAGGCATGGCATGTCAGTACCACTTATTACTGGAGCCAGAGATCCAGCTCTTAAGGTACTGCATTCCTCCTTCTACTGATTCGCGAGTCTCTCACAGGATTTCAATTAACCACATCGATGTGCCTCTAGTGGAGAAAGGTTATTGAATTTGTTGCATGTTAAAAGGACTGGACTATAGCCAACTCCCTACTGCAACTTCTAACAAGTCTTCCCCTCTTGTTCCATAGAGTTCTGCCTGGATACCAAACATGCTGGAACAGCAGCATAGCTTGCATTTAAAACACCCACGCACACAGCAAGTGATCTTGACATGTGATTTTTCAGGTGATAATGAACAGCATTAACTCTGCTGATGTCACTGATTTGGTTTGTTCTATTCTTTCGGCACTGAGCACAGCGGACAACCTCTTTTCTTTTGAATCTGAGATCTCAATCCACAGCAGGCGATTATAGAAAAGCTTTAAGAGTATCAATAAACACAAAACAACAACACATTAACCTGCTACTCTCTGTATGTGTGCGTGTTTTATATATATATACACAGACACACACACACACATACAGTTAAATATGTACCAATAGTTCATGCACTGACAGAATGCAATTCATATTCCCAACATATAGTTTGAAACTAAAATATACTGCAGAGAAAAGTGCTTTGAGAGGCCTGTACAATACAGCACAGCCCTTTTCACAAGATTATGTCAAAAAGGAGAATTGAGAGGTCAGGGCCATGTTGTTGATCCTTCCAGAAAAACCATGTGCCCTGCGTACAAAAGCATTTTACCGTTTCACTTGTCAATCACGTTAACACGCTGTGAAGTGAAGTCCATCGAGACCACCCCTTTAACGAGAGCCGGGTGAGGAATTGAGGGGGCTGGGGAGACATGAGGCTTTTCTGCTTTTTTAATCATCATTTCAAAGATTCTACTTCTTTGAAAATGCCTAATGTTGTATTGCTGTACTGACAGGATAGTAATATTTGGCTCCTTGTTCGACACGGTTTCAAGCAGGTTTAAACGGGACAGCTGGACGCTTCTTCTCCCACAGTTAAAACTGGACTGCCAACAGGACTTGCAGTCCGATCAAAAACGCACGGAAGGCCATGTAAAAACAGGGGCATTATTAAAACCCTGACATGATGTAATAAAAGGGGACGACATTGAGAAATGTTTCAGTGTATAAAAAATGGGTTCTTTTTGTTAAAATTCTCATGCCAGCTTTGAATGTAAACATCCATCCTTCTTTCCCACTTTCACTTGAAGAAGAGAGGTCTTGAAAGCTTGTGATTAACTATTGTTTAGTTCGTCCAATAAAAGGTATCGCATCTCCTTCTCTTCTCCTTCTCTCTTATTTTTACAAATGAATCCAATTACTGTGCATGGGAACACATGTTGTGCACATGTTTCTGCTGTGGGCAGAGAAAGGATTACATTCTGTGATTGATTATCAGAGGTTTCAAGATAAAAATTCAAAATTATTTTAAAATGGGTAAAAAAAGGGAAACTATTCTATTTCTGGTCTACCTGAGCGCTCCCAGTATGTAAATCATAGTTTTCTACAGCGGAGGCTCCATATCAACTCCCAACACTACAATGAAATCACTGCATTAGAGGTGTAAAGATACACTCGTGTCACATCATGAAGATCTCCATACTTGGTGCCGATGGGCTACTTGTAAGATGCATGACGAGATCAGATAATCATTTAGGGATGGACTGCTTAGCTAAAGGACAAAAGAAACTAATGAGATTGGGAGAGCGTGGATTCAGACCAGCTGCACAAAGACTTTGTTTTGGTAAAACTACAACGATCTGTGTTGTGCATCACAATACAAACAACACATCCCTCGAATGAGCACGCTCACGTACAACCGCACCCAGCACTACACTGACATTCAGACTCGGGAAGAAAAAAACAGAAGAACCAAACCAAGCAGAAGAACGTTCTCCATGAAGAACTCGCGAACCACAAAGAGGTGGCCGCCGCCGCCACTCTTCTCACCCAATTCCCACTCTGAAGGGTTACAGAGCGGCTCAGCTAAGGGGTACCACTTTAACAGTGCAGGGAACGGCATCCTCATCACCCCTGCACTTTGCTAACTCAGCCTGATCCCAGCTACTCCAGAGGCCATTTAAACCGCCCCCTGGGAATCCTTACATTTCATTTAGGTCTTTTTGGGACGAAGCAGAGCTGCGACACCCGCCATCCATCTTTCTGAACAGTCCTAATCTTAATGGAGGATCCCGACTCAAGACTGTGCCTTTGATGGATTGCTCCCCGTTTTTCACAAGAAATGGTTTGAAGACATTCCATTATCACAGCGAGAAAAAAGACACTGGAGCTTGGTCAATGAATCCTCTCGCTGTCCAAAACAGTTTGGAAATGGACACGAACATCAGAGGCTACATTAGCAGAGGCACCCATCGCTTTCAAATAACAGAGTCTACTTTAATACTGTACGGCCCGGGCATATAAACAGGACTTCCAACAGTGGGTTACAAATGGAGGGTCTTATTCTTGGGATATTTTTTTGTTTTTGTTCTGTGAAAACATGAGCATTTAGCGACACACACACAAACACACACCCGGGTGAAATGGAGCAAACAGTAATGCTTTGGGAAATACCTATTACTAGTATGATGGCTATCACTTTGGTTTCTTGGTTAAGAATAGGCTACATCTGGGATATTCAATGGCAGAATACATTTAGTCACAGAAGGGCTCTCTCGGATTAATAACTTCCAAGGTGAGATCATGTTAAATCGTAAAAACCTATGCAGTCGATGGGGTAGAGAAGAGACTGCATCTGATAAAGCCCTTGTTATCAGGGTTGGGCTCAATTCCTGTTTTTCAATGCCAATGCCATTTTAAAATCAATTCCTATTCCCTTTAAACCCATTCCCACACTCCGAACACAATTGCAATTATCAGTGCTCTGTTCAAATTAGCTTCTCATGGTGGCAACACGTTACTTAAACTGCCGTCACTGTTAGTCAATTAGAATTGGCTTAAAATGAAAGTAGTTGAACAAATCACATCAATTATTATGAGAATTGATTTTAAAAATGAATTGCCAATTGAACTGGAAAATGAAAAAACAGGAACTGACAACAACCCTTCTAGTTATAGATTATAGCATCACTAAAAAAAAAAAAGAAAAAGAAGAAGAGAGAGACTCATGAAATCTAGGCACAATCTTAGACGGCAATGAAATAAACACTCTGTCAATTCCGAGATGCAGCCTGTGATCACAGCGCCCCACAGCTGCTTTGTGAGTCGTTTGAGAAGAGTGGAAGCTGCCTGAACAAACAGGACTTGTTTTCATACAGTACCACTCTCCACCCCGTCCGTGTGCAGCGTACTGAACACCTGGGCAGCCGTCACTACAAGGAACTGTCCGCTGGATCGCTGCTCCACTACTGTATCACCACTGCCTGCCAGTGCAGTGTGGACTTTGAGAAACGATCCAAAAATGAACAGCTCTCCCACTTTCACTGAGCGATGAAGTATGTTGACTGAAGGACGATCTAAATGCTTTATGCCAGGGGTGGCCAAAGGTTGGCTCGTCCTGGTCTTTGTTCCAAATGGTTTAGAAGTTTCATACATGCAATCTTCTACTTCAAATAAATACTTAAAGACACAATTTCTAGATACAAATGTAAGCCCTCGAACCATGCAAGATAACTCTTCTTGAAATACCACGAAATAACACAGCAAAAGCACTTTAAGAAATGAATATAAAACACCACAGCCATTAAGATACAGTATAAATAAAACAAAGCGAAATACTACAATTCAGCATCACAGACCGCCCATCAACTCACAGCATGGCAACCATCAGCAATCATCTTTAGGGTAACTTATTTCATCTTGACTGGTTTTCAGAATAACTCAGTATTCACCCTGAAGGGAGGCAGTGGCAACTGGAAAAGTTTGCATACCTTTACTTTACCACTCGTTAACCACAGATCACCAGTTATCTCCCTGCAATATCAGTTATTCATGCACTATAACCTCTTGAAACACTGATGCTGTAACACTCACAGTTCATGTTTTGTACAGAACTCAGGGGTGACAGGCTCTGTATAAGGACAGGCTGTTTTTACTTTAGATGGGGACACTGCTGTCCACAGAACAGCCGTCTCAACTCCACTGTCCTGGTGACCGCTGGACGGTACAAACTAGAGACTCCTTACGAATTACCATGGAATGTTTTCTTGTTGTCGTTTTGTTTATCGGTACTGGAATCCGGATTTTGGTCTTCAATATTCCCCGTCTCATAGCAGCGAGCTGTGTTTATTAACACCAAACCCCCTAGACAGTCTTTCTGTACCACATTGATATTATCGGTAATTGAAGTGGGATTCTACAGCTTTCTGCAATTAGCGACAGTATGCTACTGAAGTGAAGGGAGGAACCAGGGGCAGCATGCTCCTTATCTACCAACTGTGCAGCTTAAAAAAGCACTTCTGATACCCCAAGACAAGCCTGCATTAAAACTGAAATGAATGTGAGGATCTTGCACATTCTTTCAAGTACCAAATAATCCTCCACCATTTTTTTTTTTTTTTGTACAAATAGTGAGAAGGAATGCACTGACTAGAAGAGCAACATCAGTGAAGCGAATCAATTCTACTTACAGAAGAAAGTGGTGCTGGCAAGAACTGAGACATGAATTCAGGGTTATACTGAACTGTAACGTTTAGGACACAGCTAGACAGTCATTTAATATTCAGCAACAGCACTGAACCAGCCCAAGCATGTAGACATTGGAGTACACACTCTGCACCCATGCTGCTGCTAAATGTGTAATTCCAGGCCTTCAGTTATACCTTCAGCACGGGAAAACCTTGCAACTGAATTCAATTAGGCATCCTTCTGTAATGTCCCACGGCTGGATCAGGTTAAAACACACCACACCTCAGCTTCACAAGCACAGCTCTACTGTACCCCCGAGACCTGCCCCTGCACGGCTCACATCATCCCCCAAAACTAGGAAAACGTTTACCCTGGACCAAACGCCAAAAGATGCATCCTTTTCATGCAGATGGACAGCCAGCGCGTTCTGAAATCTCTTCCTTTTACTCTATACGCAGTGGCAGCCTCCCTTCTCTCCTTCACAATGCCCGCTGCATTAGAGCTGACACAGAGGGGTTTACAGCTACAGCTCTCCTCAGCAATGGCTTTTAAACGCCTGACAATTTAATAACAGCTCGAGAACACCCTCCAGCCACGGTGCTGAAACGTACGCTCTAAAACATTTCCAACGACGTCAGGAGAAAGGTACCCATGTGTCCACGTTCTGGATATTTGGAAACAGAAAATAATTGAAAGTTAGGATCCTTGCAAATGGGCAAGTTCCATTCCGGTTTGAACCGAAAATAAAAATGTTTAATTTAATTTTTTATTCTGTGGTCGACAGCTTCAAACCAGCACTGTTACACACACACACTTTTCAAAAGCCTAACCTGGCCAACCATGAATATTTATACTGGTGTCACTTGAATATCAAAACAACCCATTCCTATCAAAGAAGTAATAACTGTCACTGAAATTCAGATTTTTTTAACAAGGGGGGGTGGGGTGGGGTTAATAGCCAACCTTCATTTAATTACATTTTGATGGCGTTTCACAGGTCACAGTTTCTATTCTTTCAAGTCATTTGAAGGCCTATCTTATCTGTTGCCAAGGTAACTGGAAGTAAAACGAAGCTGTTACGATGTCTGAATTAACCATTAACCAGACAGGCAAAACAAGTGTTTACTGAAGACTAGACAGCGAGACGTTCTTTCTGATTGAAGATATTAATGCAATAGCCTGGGTGTTTGGGGATGTGCTGTATTTAACTCTGAACTAAACGCTGTTGAAGCCCCTCTCTACCCCAGTTTTAACAAATGAACAAATGTTTGTTTTACCAATATAACTACATTACCCATCATAACTGCACAATTACAATTGATGACAGAGAAATGAAAACAAATGCTTGATTAATTCTCAGGATGCCGCTCTTTTTAACTTGTACTACAAAAGGAAGGCTATGTTCACGACCCATAAACGAACCGCCCTGCTGGGATGTGTGGTTGAGGTGAACTGTATTTATAACAAGCTGGCAAAACAATGCTAACAACAACAACAACAAAGCACAGTTTGGATCTTCTTGTAAGCAACGGTGTCATCAATCCCTCAGCAAAGCTGCTACAACGATGAGTAAAGCACACGTTACAACATTAGATGTGCATTTTTCTGCTTGATTTTTACTTATTTATGAATCTAAAATGATCCTCTCCTAGGAGATGGTTTTATTTTTTATTTTTTTTCATATTTCCATGTTTATCAGATCTCACTTTGGAATCTACTGTATCTTGCATTCGTTCAAACCCAGCGACAGGAGGACCCGGGTGATGTCACTTTTCCAAATAACTGTGCACGCCACAAACAAACAGGATGCACCCCGGACGTTCAGAGTGCTGTGGGTATTTCACTTGCGAGGATATCCACACACAACCCACTCGACTCCGGGATTATCCATCGGGATTCGCGGAACAACTGCTTTATGAACGCCCCCTGTGTATCCGAATGAATAAAAAAAAATAAACTAAATACATAAACGATCCCCGTCTATGTTTAATACATATTAATGCCCCTCGACTCCCCAAGCACTTTCTAGCCCACAGATTAAAAAAGAGCATTTTAAAACACAGCCGCAGGAAGACAGGCAGCATAACAACAATCAGTTTCTCTTCACAAGCGCGTTATTAATCCCAAGTTTCGCGCTTACTCCACTGCTCAAAAGCATATGTGTACACAGAAGAAGTTTAATGAACATTTACTGCGATAGGTTAATACTTCATTTATCAGGTCCATAAATATTTTACAGCTGCCCACCGACAATAAAAGCTCTGCAGTACAGAACTACCTGCCAAGAAACTCTCAAAGCTCCCCCTCCACGCAGCTGCCTTTGAGTTTTCATTTCTGTGCAACGAGGCTTCGCTCCAACCGTCTAATGAACTGCAGGCACAGAACACAGCACCAATAGAAGAAACAGAGACAACTGTGTTTAATTTACAGGAACCATCCACGTGGACTGCATTTCACTTCCCCTTTCACACAGTAGTCTGAAAACCATTACATATAGTTATGGGCTTGTAAAAAAAAAAAAAAAAGAAAAAAAGTCTTTGAAGATGAAGAAAACAAAACAAAAAAACCAGCCCACTCTTACTCAACCCAGTTTGTTTTGCATGCGTGATTAGTTATGTTCCAGCTGGCTTTGAGCTTTGTCTGGAGAAGTGCCGGAACAGAGAGTCTTCCTCTTTCCATTCAAAGCACGTGTCGAAATACCAGGGGAAATGTCTGATAAAAACACAGGCCTGTCTGCGTCCTCATTCGGAGATGTTGGCACACGTCCTTCTTCCTTCCGTCCTACGCATGCATCAATACGCTTTCCTTGCAGTCCTACTTCAAAGCAGTCTTCTTAGCTGCCACTGTTCTTGGGAGTCGAAAGACGCTCTCTTTGTCAACAGGTTCTAGATACAGTTAGAAGGATCCGAATGGCTTACGATTCAAGAGCCCTGAGTTTATATGAAGGGTGTGGATTAAAATATCTACCATTTACACTTTGGTATGTGTACATTTTTCACTGTGCTTTATTACCCTGTGCTGTGCTTCACTGTGCTTTATTACCCTGTGCTGTGCTTCACTGTGCTTTATTACCCTGTGCTGTGCTTCACTGTGCTGTATTACCCTGTGCTGTGCTTCACTGTGCTGTATTACCCTGTGCTGTGCTGTGTTTCACTGTGCTTTATTACCCTGTGCTGTGCTTCACTGTGCTGCTGTGCTGTGTTTCACTGTGCTGTGCACTGTGATGTGCTGTGCTGTATTACCCTGTGCTGTGCTTCACTGTGCTGTGCTGTGCTGTATTACCCTGTGATGTGCTGTGCTTCACTGTGCTGTATTACCCTGTGCTGTGCTTCACTGTGCTGTATTACCCTGTGCTGTGCTTCACTGTGCTGTATTACCCTGTGCTGTGCTTCACTGTGCTGTATTACCCTGTGCTGTGCTTCACTGTGCTGTATTACCCTGTGATGTGCTGTGTTTCACTGTGCTGTATTACCCTGTGATGTGCTTCACTGTGCTGTGCTGTGTTTCACTGTGCTGTATTACCCTGTGCTGTGCTTCACTGTGCTGTATTACCCTGTGCTGTGTTTCACTGTGCTGTATTACCCTGTGCTGTGCTTCACTGTGCTGTATTACCCTGTGCTGTGCTGTGCTTTCACTGTGCTGTATTACCCTGTGATGTGCTGTGCTTCACTGTGCTGTATTACCCTGCTTTAATCAAGTGAGCCCAGGTGGCAGCGGTCCTTGCTGTTCCAAGTCAATATGAAAGTAAACAAGCAACACCAGACTCTAGGGAGCCAGCCTCCTGAAAGCCAGCCTCTGCATTGCCCTGCTGCAATGCTTTTGTTCTTGTTTTGTTACGGTCATGCCGTTTTCTCTTGCTGTCTCAACCTTTTGTGGGGCATTTAAATGCTCAGATAAACACCTAAATCAATTATGCTTCATAATGACTTTGTTTAAAGTAATGCATGCTAATGAATGATTCTCTGCTAGTCTGTCACTGAAGTGCATGCAAACTGAACTCCCAGGTGGTTAATGGGAGGCATTTTCTTACTTCTTAGACTTGAAGCCTGATTATTTTTGCATATTACAAATCATTGTATTTGTGTCCAACCCCTCCTCCCTGACCAATGTCAAATAAAGAAACTGTTTCACTTCAACCCAAACAAAAAAAATAAAAATTCATTTCGGCTCAGTGTTCGTGTGTAGCGGGTCTCGTGCGTTTGCCAGCAAAAGCTAAACCTGAACACATTCAAATAATAAAAGCCGCACACACATCTGGAGAGAGAGGTACACAACGTGACATGCCTAACAGAACAGGCTCCAATAACTCCTGTGGTAATAAGGTTACGCAGAAGCCTGGAACAAACATTAGTGTCCACAGGCTCAATATACTAAAGCAGATAGCTGTGTTTGTCTATCTTATACTGCATGCCTAGAGCTCAAGTCTCAGCAGAGAACCATGCTAAACCAGGACTTCTGAACTATGCAATCTAACCTCTGCCAGCAGGTGTCAGTATAACGCAGCTGTGGGATAAAAAGGATAAGGGGAGGATGACCAAAAAATGAGAACATTTCTTCCCAGTTACTGCTCACGCAATGAAATGGAAAATCCATTCATCCGTTGTGTTTAAAAGCTATTTATGAATTGCTTTCTGAAAAGTTGAAGCTTCCAGGGAGCTGAGTGCTGTTTAAATCACAGCAAATGAATTAGGAATTCATTAGGGGGTGATACTGTGATTCATACTCGCCTGTGACTAATCTCTTCAATACCAGACATACTGCCTTCATTCTGTTTACACATCAGGGAAATAAAAAAGCATCAAATAAAAAATAAAAAAACACCTTACTTAGCATTGCAACATTCAGGTTAGTCACCTGGTAACCTGCTTTTACAACTGAACGATTATATATAAATACACACACACACGCTAGCTACAGCGTATCTATCTCTATAGTTGATCTATAAAATACATGCCAATGCAGTGAACAGATGTTTTATTTTAGTGGTGAGTAATAATTATTCTACTGGGTATCTATATCTGTTTTGATCTTCACAGAAATTGATATCCAGATAGACAGATTATTACCTATGGATGCAGAATAATTAGTATTCACTGCTACATGAAAACATCTCTTCCCTACACCATGACACGCGTGCTCCACAAGAAACAGACCAGAATCAGCAGGAAGCTGCCATGGTTACAGTAGAAGCGGTATTTCTTTTTTTTTTTTGTTGCTAAATCCATAATTTTCTTCAGTTTCCAAAATAGCTCTAAATGTAGGCGTGGCTTTGAAAGAAGAAAGCACAATTCAAGGGCTGCTTGGATAAGTACAGAACATCATTTAAAAGGCGCACGCTGTTCCAGAGAGTTCTGTTTTTGGCTGCTACGTGCAAGGCTGTGCATGTATAGAGCTACGCTGGGCTGTGCACATTTTCTGTGGGGTGTACATTCTCAATCTTAAGTATTCCTTTGAGCTTACTGAGAGCTGAATATATTGCGTTTTTCCGAACAGAACCCATTCAGTTCAGCGAGACGTGCCCTGCACCGCACCCTGGATTTCAACGTTCAGTTAGTGAGCTTGTTCACTTTCACTTCATGCACAGAATGCCTTTGTGTCATCCCACCCCCACTCCCACTTCTACAAAACAAAATCACCTGCAAGTGGAATCAATTTCTGCAGCTGCCCATCACTGCCTTCGCGGGTAGAGGATAGAAAACAAGAGAGAGAGAGATACTTCATGCAGCTGCCCATCACTGCCTTCGCGGGTAGGAGGATAGAAAATGCCAGGGAACACTTACCGAGAGAGAGAGAGAGAGAGAGAGAGAGAGAGAGAGAGAGAGAGAGAGAGAGAGATACTTAATGCAGCTGCCCATCACTGCCTTCGTGGGTAGGAGGATAGAAAATGCCAGGGAACACTTACAGAGAGAGAGAGAGAGAGAGAGAGAGAGAGAAAAGCATGTCTTTTAAAATAGTATAATAAATCAAAGAGGATAAGCATTCCTCCCCGCTGTATGGAAGAGACACACCGATATGGAACGCTCTGGTGTATTTATATATTTTTTATTAGCGTCAGTTTTTCCTTCACTGAGGAACACAACCTTCAAAGCACAGTGATTGAGGATCACAAGCTGCTTGTATTCCTGTCACGAGTTTAAAGAAGTCCCTCGACGGCACGCTTTATTGCAGCTCTAGATTTGTTTATGGATCATCATTTGAGTTAATTACGGTTTACAAATTTGCCGCAATGGATTCCAATCAGTATATAAACACATCATACATTGCTTTTAACTAGCTCCAGCAGTAAATACTGTCCTCAGCGCTGTACAGGACTGTACTCTTCCAACAAGCAGCAGCATCCACCTTTCCTGCCAAATCAATCGATCATTCAGGGGACAACACTTGTAACTGTGGAGCAGTGTACTGCACTGTACTGCACAGCACTGCAAGCTGAATATCTGGGTTTAATGTTTATTAAACTCATGCACGAAAGAAAGTTTACAACACATGTTCTTTTGTGATTATTATCTTCCGCAAGGTGTTCTGTTGAAGGTTAATTATATAATTTTTCATTCCAGTAAGTTTATGTACCACATTCCCATCCAAAAAGTCCATAGAAAAGTGTTAACCCCTTAACAAATACTGTAAGCAAACACATTCATTTCTCTTAGCCTTCTCTTATTACATCTGGACTCTGAACAGGAAATCTCACTGGAAATAACAATCCCTACATTCTTTTTTTCTTCTCCATCTTCTAAAGAGAAAAATGCTACAACAGGAAACTTATATTAATCAAATATGAGCTGCGGAGAATGAAAGATACTGTTGAACAGTAATAAGAAATCATACAACGCAGTGAACTGTTTTCATTTCCTGCATCTTCTCTCTCTCTCATAAACACACAGATGATTAAACATGTTACCCCTCCCTCTATCTGAATGGACACGAGGCACTTCAGCATAGACAGTGTATTCATGAGCAGCTGGGAGTCTCCCCTTGTTAGTGTAGCAAGGCCTCCCTTCCTCCCTTCCCCGGAGGCTGGCCTCCGTCTCAGTGTTCCGGGTGACCTTATGCGATCTCTCAGACATCATCACCTTTATTCTGAACGAGTGGCAGCTTTGACAGATGGCGTATCAGCGATTTTGCCAGCGACCGGTCCCTGACGGGTGTATCCCGGAGGACCTCCCCCCCCCCCCTCCCCTCCTTGTCTTAATTCTCCTGTTTCGCACTGACATTTTCTAACCTACACCATTAAAAAAGGTCTCTGGACAGAAATGTAAATTCTGGAAAGTTTCACAGTGTCCCAGATACTACAGTGCTTCAGTATTTGTACTGGTGCAGCGTAGCTTTCAGGGGCTCACTAGAGAATACAAGTTAAATTTCAGTGCCCACAATGCGTGTGCCCGCGTTATTACTTTGACTTCAATTGGTACATCATTTTTAAAGCTTTTTGTCCCCCGCACAATGCCCACCTTACTGAAAAGCAGTTTGGTTGACCGTGTTCTCCCCGTACTGTACTGAAAATGTACATGCAGTGGGAAACAAAATTCAATTAACTGAAGTCTTGAATGTGATTATTTTTACAGCAGGATTTAGTCTAGAAATCCTTACCCCATCTGCCAGGCTGGTACTAGAACTGCAAGCAGATGACACATTTTCAGACTCACACATTGAAGACGGCTCTTGCAGCAATCCATATCAGAGATTAGCACCAACGGGATAGCCAAGCAAAACCAGGATTACTGTTTGTTTGTGATATGGAGCCACGTGCCAGAATATACAGACGCATGGCAACACAGTGCGACTCCCACTGCACAACAGTGTGAGCCATTGCCAGCTTTAATTGGCTTTATTATTAGGCACGTCTAAGCCTGGCACCTCTAGAACGTGTTAAGCCCTGGTCGTAAGTAATTAGCAAACTAAACCCTGAAATGGTTTACACTGATACGTGACTTCAGTCTCAAAGCCTGTACTACAGCGTAACAGGATACGAAATGCCACTCTTCACACTACTGCACGGCAAGAACAAATTCCAGCCTCGATTCTTAACAGTCGTGGGGAATGTATTGAGCAGAAACAAAAGCAGAAGAAATATTGTTTCTCTGAAAGTCATAATGGAGCTACCTCTCTCACAGCGGCTTGACTGTGATGACTAACAGCACAAGCGCAGACAAAAACGACAAGCTCAGGTTTTTACTGTTGCAGCAGCCATCCTTCAAACCACGAAACATCCACACATTTTCTTTTCTACAATTTGGAGCAGATGGAGAGTTAGGAATGGGGCTGGTAACCTTACACTGCTTACTTTAACGCAGGCTCCTTTCTTAATGAAAATTCAAGGAGCCTCAGCTGCTGTATGTTGTAGGGTGTGCAGATTTTTTACGTTCCCCGGTTCAACATTACAGAAGACATTAATGTGAAACAGATGCAGATTAGTTGGAACTGGTGTTTGATTTAGCACACTGATGATCACTATATTAAAAATGAATGCTTGCTTAAGAGCTACAGTATAATCTACTACAGCATCATTCTTTTTTATTACACGCTTCAATCATTTAAGATAGACACTTAAACTAAACGTCTAACGCCGTATGCATAAAACGGAAAACGCCTTTCAGGAAAAAGAAATACAAATCACTGTCTTTAAATAATTTGATGGCCTACTATTACACCTGCAGATGTAATGTATGGGTTCCAGTCCTGTTACAAAACCCACTAGTTTCCCACAGAATAAAGCAGAGCAGGACCTTTCCTGTGTCTCCCCTGAACACAGTTTACCTTGCTACAAGCAGCTCATACAAGTAGGACTCTTGTTTCTGGGCGATTCTTCAACAACCGCCCTGAAGACAGTAAGAACACTATCCCCTGGCTCTCTTCCGGGATCCTTCTCCTTGACAAACTACTGGATAGAAAACTGCTGAAAACACGTAGTTATTGGCAAGGGCCCCGGGCTTCACAGCTGCATCTGCAGTATCAGAGGACTGGACCACTTTCAGAACTGCTGGGTCACCAAAATCACTCAAGTGTCACACAAACGCACACGTGCTTTGTATGAGTAGAGACGCAAGAGAAGTCAGTGAAGCAGCTTGGAGGGTGAAGCAGCTTGGAGGGTGAAGCAGCGGAACAGCATTAAACTGGAGGGGCTGCATCAATCACCCCCGTCTCTAAAGATAGACCCCCCCCATGGGACAAAAATAAAAAAAAAAACAGACGACAGAGTGAATTTGGAGTGATTTGCACAAAGTAGCAAATGGTATGCACTTAGTCATCTTTCAGGACTGAGGTACATCAACTTCGATCTTTGCAGAGAAGCTTGCATTACAATTTAACCCTTTCAAAAACCTCAGCCGTTTTGATGGCGGGCTGCTGGGCTGGGGGTTAAAATAAAGTAAAAACACACACAAAAAGTTTTGCATCATCCTATAGAATGAACTAGTTTTGCTTTATAAAGTCCAGTGAAACCTGCTGAATAATGTTACATCAACACATTGAATTACATTTGCAGTTCTTCCAGAATAACTGACCACTGAAAAATGTTGCATGAAATACTGAGCTACTATCACGTCTTCCGATAGAATTTTAAGATATAATTTAGTCGTTTCTTGGATTACATAACCTTATATACTTATATATATACCTTTTTTTTTTTTTTTTCTAGGTGATGCAAAACTTTTGGCCAGAGCTGTAGAATAGGCATGCTGCCTTGATCCAACACGGGCAAAATGACTGATCACAAGGGCATCTGCCAGGTTCAGCGACCGTGTCAATGAAATTACTGTACACGAGCATTGTAAACCGGTCTGCCCACACAGAACAGACTGTAGGAGGAAGAGACGAGCATGAAAACCAAGCCTAGACTGATCTCTGTGAGCATCAGCAGCAGCATTACACAAGCACTGAACAAGGGAGTACCTTACACCCAACACACACCATCCATCACGCTGATGGTGCTCGGCTCAAAATTCATTAGAAGAATCTAGCCATGTAAACAGAATAAAAGGCAAGATTACACTATTTGCATAAAACTTTAATAAAAACTAATTGTGCAATGACTGGACTAACAAGCTCCATGTTAAGGGATGCATGCAGCGCTGTTCAATAGTTTGTCAAGACAGGAATCAGGAGTGATATATCATTTTCTTCAGGGGGTGGGATTATCTCAGCTCCGTTTAACACAATCTGGGCCAATCAGCTAACGAGCAGAATCCTACTCAAGGCAAATCCTACACCTTCACCTGCCGTGGAGGGAATAACACTCATCGCATGACTTTCTAACGGGCTGTTAGAATGGGCTGACGGCTGGATGGGCCTGGGCAGAGGGAATATCATTCTCGCAAGCTTTGCCGCGTTTCTCAATGCGGTTTTGAGGTGCTTACCGTCAAGCCGCTGGCTGGATCAGTGGAATGAACTGATTGTAGAACTCGTTAGAAAGCAGAGCCCTGGTTACTAACACAGTGCCAGCAAGCAAGCTCAGGTCGACTGTATCGGGTGGCAATGGGAAGATCTGGAGGGATTTTAACATATGCTTCGTTTCCAAACTAAGTCAGTTTGAGAAACTGTTTTAAAAAAATAAGGGTTCATTTTCAATTTGCATCATACTTTAGTGTCAAAAAAAACAAACAAACAACAACTTTGGTTCATGTTTTGCTTGTTCGCATCCACAATTGTCTGGCATTCTCTTTCGCGTTGCAACGAGCAAAGCAAACCTGTGTTTGTGGCAAACGCATCTCTGCAGGGGTTGAGTTTGAGCATTTATATTCGATATGCTTTCAAACAAATCAAATGAAAGCAGCAAAAACACCCACAAGACAGGACTCGGAAATAGACTAAAATAGCGTAGGGGTCACATTACATCTGTTATACCACTAAAAGACATTCTCAATATTATTAAAAAATACCAGCTCTTCAAGCTCACAAGCACATCAAAGCAGCAGCTGAAGAGAAGAATGTTGGGAACATCAAAAAAAGACTCGTTAGAATTAGAGATGCAAATCATTTAGTTAAACTGTACTGTACGTACTTTAACACTGGATGATAACTGTGTAAGATCATGCAAAGAACTTCAATAGAACAGGATGAGGAGCCGTGCTGTATAGGAGCTAATGACCACCTTGCATCATATAAAGAGTTCTGCTACTGTACTACACTGCATTTTGCTTTGCCTCAGATGCTGTACAAAGCCCTGGCCTCAAATGCTATAAAATTTCATTACAACTGTTTCCAAACTGCCTGGCTTTAATAGAATACGCTTCAT
The DNA here is from genome assembly GCF_017654505.1 of Polyodon spathula. Classification (NCBI taxonomy): domain Eukaryota; kingdom Metazoa; phylum Chordata; class Actinopteri; order Acipenseriformes; family Polyodontidae; genus Polyodon; species Polyodon spathula. Next base: position 4,584,632 of record NC_054569.1, on the reverse strand, counting down.
TACTGTCTTTACAGTGTGCCAGTGGGTATTTAGCGCCTGGTTTTTTGTGGGTTTTTTTCCCCCTCTGTGCCAAAAATGCTGCTCCTCTCTAAATTATAAGGTTACCTGCATTTCTATTTTATTGTAAGTGAATAGACCTGAACTGTAAACAAAAAAAGACCTCCTTTCATACAGGAAACGGTTCCCTAGAGTAGCCAGTATTTAACTGCAAGGGTATTATATTCTAGATGGCCCAGTAGACTGACGACACCAGACAGGCGTTTACAGTAGGTCTCATCTCCATTACTGCCACGTGTAATCTTTCTGAGTGCCGTTTTCACTGTTGCACAAGGACAGGAAGATTCAGACAGCGACACCTGTAAAAATTTTTGCTGAAATCACAGGTCTGCGAAACTAGCCGTGGGTGTTTAAAATAAACAAATTCAAAATGCACCCCAGATTATTACTAAACCATCCAAAGAAATCAAGAGACGACCAGGCTTCAGTCTCCTTCCCAACAACAGCAACAGAAACTCTGACCTCTGGTTTCGCCATGCATTCATCTTCCCAGTTAAACTGCCCACGTTGCTGTATCCATGGCAACGGCAAAAGGGGACATGTCCGTGTCAGAAAGTATTCTGGGTCTTTTTTTTTTCCCTGTTGGAATTTGCTGAGGAGGAGGAGGAGGAGGAAGAGGTCTTAATTCCCCGGTGTGCTTCATAGCCACTGGCCAATTCCATCCCTGCACGCGGACTCCGGCACAACATCCAAGCCGCAGCAATTAATCACTGCCATCTCAGGGGCTGACAAGTCGAGGTGAGAAAACAGTGTCCTAAATGAACAGAGCTGATTACCTGAGAAAGCAATCCGTCAAGGCAGCCTGGCTAACTAACAGGTCCACCTGCTCCACAAACACAGAAGCACTCTTTAGCCCCGGCACTAGGGCTGAAAGGCAAGGAGATACATACTCTGTACAGGGAGATAGATACAGCCTACATTAAAAAAACATGATTTATAGCTTCAAAATTAATTGGCTAAAAATAACATGATCCCATAATCCATTAAAGACAGGACTGTCTTATGGAAGGAGGGATGGTGACGATACTGCAGTCCAACCCCTGGGTAAGAACAGTGACAGAGAACTTCAATTCAAACCACGTGAATCACCCGCTGTCTGCTCATTCTTTACACGATAACCCTCGTGCAGAGCACCTGCAACTACTGCACACAACTACTGTGCATATGGATGAAATCACATGACAAAAACCTAACGAACGTGTGGGAAGGGCTTGACCGTGATATGTGATTCACACGTACAGTGCAAAACATGAACTTACTGTAAGAGGGTCACCACACTTGAAGACTCTGTGGTAAAGAACTAATTTCAGCACAATTTCTCAAGCAGCAATCAAAGCAGACCTGTTTGAAATGGACAAGGTTTTCATGAACAAGGGGGTGTTTGGAGCACACACACGACACAACAGAGAGTAAAAGACCATTTCTAACAGTCAGCACTGAATTATTAGATAAGCAGTGGCAGTCACACGCTCAGGCTCTTTATGTAAATGTTTCTCATCCCAACAGAGAGACATTTCGCTGTCACTGTATCTGGTCTGATAGAATGTGCGAGACTGAATGAGTTTTTACAAACCATCCCAGCAACCCAATTACCAAGACAAAGATAACCCCCCACCCCCCCCACCTCTCTCTCCCCGCAATACCACGGCACCTGAAAGTCAGGCAACGCACCTCTCCATCAGCGAATGCCAGAGTTTATGCTAATAAGCGATTTACATTTCCCTACACAGTCTGAAATTGATGACTGTCTTCTCCATGCCTCAAGGATGTAACTCACACTGCTCTGTAATAAACATTCTTTCCAGCTAAACTCTGACACCTTGCTTGCAGCTCGGATATATTAAACACATCCCACCCCAATGAAGACCTTTCTAAAGCCAGGGCTGTTTACAGAAGCACTATCTTTATTTAGATGAAGGCCATTAAAAAATATACATTAGACACTTGAGATGCATATTATTTAACGAGGCGCGTCGCACCCTTTCCTCAGTGAGCAAGACTTAGTGTGAACATGTCCGATCGTCTGGGCGTATTGATTGGAGCGAGCTTGCAATGGGAATAATCGCCATGCTTATTTAAACCCATATCTACAATTAAGTGTATATTGTTGCTTATGTGCATATCCCAGCTAAGTGTATTAAAAACCTAAATCCATTACCAAAGCTGCATCATTAAATTGACCCCGTTCAAGTGTAACATTGTAAGTGCATGTTCCTGTTTTACTCGATAGCGGTGATAGCGTTAATGAGAGCAGTAAACACGCATTGTGAACAAGTGTAAACAGGGGCACGGGTCCGGTGTCAGGAAGGCGGGTGCTTTTAATGCATTCCCGCACAAAACTGGCTGCAAACAAAGGAAAACAACAATATTCTTTCCCAGGCCTTGAGACAGCATTGCACGGGAATCCTGCAACAACCGGAAAAGCGATCCCAAAATCCCTGGGGAAAAATAGTGCTTGTCAAAAAGACCTGGGATTTTCCTACACATTTGGAACACTGTTAGTCCGGAAAAATCATTTCCAAAGCCCGGCAAGTCAGAAGTCCTAAATAACACAAATCTACAGCTTGTTGTGCATTTAGCATTCATTGAGAAAAATGGCAACATCACCAAGGCAATGGGAGTTCCAAAGGATCGCTCACAGCTGCCATAATAAAATGTCAAAACCTCTGTGGACCAATTATGTTGAATTTCAGAGTCATGTACACTCCACTGTTCATCGTGGAAGCATCATTCTTGCAAATGAATTTCAGCACATGTTCAAGGTTAAATCAGCCCCAGTGCTTAATAAGGGCTGATAAATCTTAGCAAAGAGCTGTAGATAAATACACCTTTTTCCAGGTTATGTGCTGTAAACTCATCAGTCCTGAAGACAATGCAGTGGCTGCCTGCTCGTCTAGTTTAGAGCTGCACTGATCAGCCCGTTTCCTCAAGTTAAACAAGTCAAAGACACAGAAGCAGTCAGCCTGCTTTTTGTTATTTGTTTTTTTTTTTCTCGTCACCTAGTGACCTTGAAAGACATACTGCATGAAACCCAATTTAGTGACTGCTGCTCTGCACTGACGAGCTGAAATAACCACAGACATGGGGACAGCCAGCCTGACTGCTTTAGCCTCAGTTTAAAATAAGAACACTGCGAGGGTCTCCTGGGGTAATCACCTTTTCATCCAGCTGAAACACTGTGAACACCCCGACACGGCACATTATCCAACGCGACTGTCTCGAGAGAGTAAAGCTGCAGACACCGTGCTTGATTCACCCATTAACTGAAAGCCTTGGGGAATTACTCTATCACATGAAGCACAGGTGTGCCATGTACCTTAGAATAATACAGAAAAGGGAATTCACAAGCAAGGCATATTTAACCAGCTATTTCCCAGATACCCTCCAGACTTTTCTGAAGACGCTATATGTTGTCAAAACAATTAGTTTTACCTCACAAACATAACAGTACTGTATCGATAAGTGTGAAAGGCCACAATTAGCAATATTTACCCATGTTAGGACTAAAACAGCCCTACTTTGCACACAGCACATGAGCCGCTGCTTCAAGCTAACTACACACCCCTCACGTGGAGCACTCGGCTTCCCTGAACGAGGCTCTGCAGAGAGCTCCAGTCGTGGGGCTGGGTGGAATATGTTTGGTGAATATCTGTGGGTTTTGTTTTTTGCAACAAGCAGGAAAGGCACAGCAAGTCAGCAGGTATTTCTGTCAGGATGATCAGCGAGCGCCTGGAGCAACACCGACGCCTGCATAACTACAGTAAGGCACCTTGATGCAGCGAGCAGCACCTGCCTAGGGAACAGATAAGAGAGCACGTCGTCTAGGAAACATACAGCGGTCAGACCCGAGAGGTCATGATGATTAAACCATCGCTAGTGAAACCACACATCTTTGCAAGCTGCTACCTAAGAACTGCATCATGAACCGGTACGAATTCTGCATAAAAGGTAGTTTTGGGGAAGACTAATTACAAGCAGACAATGCAGTTCAGATAGTACCTGCTGTACAGAACAGCCCTCAGCAGCAGGGCTTCCTGAACCAGTCCTCAGGACCTCAGTGCCTTCAGGCTTTCATTCCAACAGAGCTCTCCGTTACTGAACTGAACCTCAGCGGAAATAATAATGTGCTTCCATTAGACCTTTTCCATTGTTTTCAGCTCTTAAACAGCTGGAGATTTCAAACCAACTATAACATTTTATAAGTAACTTGAAATCTGCGACTTTGTAGAATGTGTAATTAAGCTAATTATTAGTTCAATTTAGGGTTTAACTTAAAACAGAAAGTGGTACAGTATCTGCCATCATTAAAATAGAATAATAAATAAAGTCAAACTCAGGGACAGCCTGTAAAACAAAACAGAACCTGTTTAAGATAAGAATTGAAGCCCTCTGCAAAAAACAAGATTTCTGTCGTATTTGTATTACAAAACACAAGTTGCTTGTCTCTATTCTCTTGTCTCTATTTCTAAAAAGAATAAAAAAACGCACCCAAGATTACTGACATTAGTTTCAAAGCACCTCCCACATTCAGACAGAACAATTTCCACCCGCAAGGCAGAATGCAGCGCAACTGACACATTCTCAGACTCCTGGGAACCAAGAAGAGTTAATGGAGGCTTCGTACTCCAGACGAGGCCTGTGTTCTACACCAAGTGTGTAACTGTGATGACGACTTCATGCAGCTTACAGGATCTCATAGAATTGGACGGCAACGCAAGAGATATATCTAACAGAAAGCACCGTGCTAACATTCTCATTCTCAGATAACTGAAAGTGGGAGTAAAGACCCAATGCAAATACAGCAAGCTCAGTATAAGCCAGGGTGAAAATGATTCTGGGCATTAGAGGTCCTCGGCTGTCAAAGGAGCAGCTGAAAAATATAACCCATTATAATCATCTCTCTTCATTTCCGAAGGGCTCCCTGGCCTCTCCACAAGATTTATCTTGCAACCGTTTCCCTCGACCTTGAAATCTCATGAGATAACCGGGTAAGAGCCCTCCCGAGACAGACAGAGGTGAAGGAAAGAAAGAAAGAGCAACCTACGTCCTGTAAAACACAGCTTGATAAAAGCATTTCACTCCACGATGTTCCACATGTGGAATGGACAGCTGCTTGCAGGTATAAAAAGAAGAAGCCAGTGATTGTGCAGTGCAGTTCAACGGCCTTCCACATGCAACACAGTCTTGGGTACAGGGAGACGTAAAGCAATTGCCTTAATGGTCTCAGATATTAATAGGATTGGGGACCAACAGGCCAGAATGAGGGGCAATCTATTGTGCAACCAGTAAGAGCTTACAGCACACCCTAAGCACAGCCACCTGTCTTGTGAGTTTACTTGATTAGAAAGACAGCTGTAGTTGGAATCTGCATATAAAAAAGGGCCTAATTAAAATGCGCTGGGTCTTGTAAAATGTTCCATGCTTAAAAGCATGCACGTGGGACAGACCGTGTCTATCTGTATTACATTCCATATGGGCATATCCATTCTTTTTCAAAATGCAGATTTCCACATTTCCACCCAGGGGCACCTCATACACTTTCCCTCCCAACTCTGCCCAGTCCTGCCGTCAGATTCGAGAGACGCTAGCACACTAAAGCACACTAGCTTGATTTATAGGGTCGTCAGTTACGTTAACAATAATGTTGACGAAACTGAAAAGAAGCGGGAGAACTCGGCACAGACTTTAATTAAAGAAATAAAAATATCCAGGTAATTCTCGTGTCACGGCTTTAAAATTGGCATGCAATAAACAAAACACTTCCTCAGTGTCAAGTGACCCAAAACTTGCCACTTAGGCCTTGCTCCCTGCAAAACATCAATGCTGCCAAGACCAGGAACAGACAAACACCCTGGAAATATCTGACAGACATTCGAGACCAGGGCAGAGACATCACCTTCACAATACTGTATTTGACACCCAGCTTCCAGGACTGACCTTTACTTGTTTTGATGCAGTGCCAAGAAATGCTGTTTTTACAACACTTAACCACACACAAGCGGCTATGGCAGTTTAAGAGATGTAACGAACATATTGAAATCAGCAATGTTTAACCCTGTTACTGCTGGCGAGTGGTGGTTTACAAACGTAACTCGGACGGTGAATAGCAGGGGGTATGCGCCCTGCTCAGATGGGACGTCTAGCATGATGTTAGGGAGGTTCTTCACTGGGAGGACCCCTTTGTGCTACAGTATACAGGTACAGCAGCTCCTGAATCAGAACTTCTTTCATTCCTAAGCAATCTGTTTTATTAAATACTGATACAAAAAAAAGGAGAGCTCTAGCGACTGCACGCCCATCCCGCTGAAGAGTGAACACACAGCTGAGAGGAAAGCAAGCCAGCTTGCCGTCTTGAGCGGTTAGGGGAAAACACTTAGCAACACGGTATCAGCACCCGCACCTCTGCCCTTTTCAATCCATTTCAACACATGTGGCACTTCAAAACCTGCTAGAGCGAGCACCCACGCGGCACAAGAGGTGCAGCTCAGACCTGCAAGCATCAGGGGGGTGGGTAGACTCCCACGTTATTAATTATTCTGCAAAGCCTTTAAGCACTCCAGAGCTGCCAAGTGACCTTACCACCTTGCATACTGAAATACCGAGGTGACAGCGTTTCAACAGTATCCACACCGTGCTCCCTGCGGCTTCAAGACAAACACAGCGCATTAGGAAACACGCCAATAACAGCAGCTCGTCTCTCAGAAACTCCACTGAAACGAAAGACTCGCGGTGTAACGTGAAATACATGGCATTCACAACTCCGATCCACCTGGGGGAAAGAACAAAAGAAATACACGTCAGCAGCAAGGAGCAAATCCCTCCAAAGAGCAAGCCTGCTAAATTGTGACACAGCTTATTGTTTTGAGAAGTTTTCCCTCAAGGGTCTGCCTTCACAGCAATCCGCCACCCTAACCCTCGCTCCAGCTTCGCAGGACTCAATACCTCTGCACTCGCTCATTTGTAGTCCTACACAAGGTTAAGAAAGCTGGCCTCCATTAGCCAAACAGAGACTGTTGAGTGGTTTAAAATAAAAAAATAAATAAAATTTAAAAAAGCTTGCAATAGGACATACTGTAGGTAACTGAATACAGAGTGCAGGTGTAGAGCTGCTGCGGCAGGGTGGATCTGTGTGGAAAGGGGGAATGAAGGAGGGTGTAGAGCAGCGAGAAGGGGGCTGCTGCTGCTGCAGTGTGGATCTGTGTGGAAAGGGGGAATGAAGGAGGGTGTAGAGCAGCGAGAAGGGGGCTGCTGCTGCAGCGTGGATCTGTGTGGAAAGGGGGAATGAAGGAGGGTGTAGAGCAGCGAGAAGGGGGCTGCTGCTGCTGCAGGGTGGATCTGTGTGGAAAGGGGGAATGAAGGAGGGTGTAGAGCAGCGAGAAGGGGGCTGCTGCTGCAGGGTGGATCTGTGTGGAAAGGGGGAATGAAGGAGGGTGTAGAGCAGCGAGAAGGGGGCTGCTGCTGCAGGGTGGATCTGTGTGGAAAGGGGGAATGAAGGAGGGTGTAGAGCAGCGAGAAGGGGGCTGCTGTACATCGCTTCTGAACCTGTGGCCACAACAGGTCCCTAGTCACACGCAGAAAGCCCTTTAGATCATGTGTGCAGCCTTAGGCATACAAGCACCTTTATGTTTTTTGTCCTCCCATGTCTATAGACCAGTCTCAGACTTCAGAGGAGCAGAATTCCACGTTCTTCGAAGCCACCGTGCACAACAGCTAACACTGAGCCTGCGCAAGCCTCAGTGGTAACGGCACTCTGCGTGCTCACAACGTCAAGCCGGTCTCCACCAGCGCATTCCCAAGCATGACTGCCAAGAGGACGCTACAGGAAGTGCATTTGGATAAACTCAGCTGCTATTTACTGGACAACAAGACCACATTGCTATCGATCAGCTTGATTCTTGCTGTTAAACAGAGTATTCTCAGTAAACCAACGTGATCTGTAATCCATTTCATTATGATCAGTTACCACCTGCTGTTGTAATTTGCAGCTCAGCCCGTCCTGGCTTTAGGAATCCTAACTTCACTTTACAGTATGTTGGCTCAGTAGTCCGAATCCAAATGCTGCCCGTGGTTTTGTTAAAGTATAACAACACGACACCTGTTCACAGCAGCCTTTTCAACTCTGTAGCCATAAACAGATATGCAATGCATTGCAAGTGCACTGAAGTACTGAACACGACCAAACACAAGCATATAACCCAGATTTTAATTTGCTTTACTTCAGCAGCGCCATCTTTTAATAAAGGAGACATTGTCCTGGCTGGATGACACAGCACAATAAAATAATTACAGCTCAGTGCTCCCAAGTAATTGCAGAATACCCACAAGGTCAAGCCAGGTCTACCACACGAGGTATTGAAATAGTGCAGACACATTTCCATTAGGACAGCCAGATGAAAATATTCTACTCATTCAGTAAGACTGCCTCACTTTTAAAAGTTACTGTATAATAACCCAAGTTCAATCTCTGCTCAAAACCTCCCTCCAGTAATACAGGGACTACTCCTTTGACAGAACAACAGTCTATACCTGGATTCACAAGTCAGAGATCTGCAGTAAAGTATTTCATTGCTGGACAGAGAACACATCAAGAATGCATGCTCCGAATCCCCTTTCCCAATTAAGAACACACACTCCTTTCATTACACATACACTGAAGTCCCGCTGTGAGAGCAGATCAATGGGCTCCTGGTTTAGGTGAATAAATATTACTGCTTGGGTTGCAGAGTGCCACACACTTCGACCGGAGGTGATAAATCATAGGGCTCTTGGAGTAATTAAGACAGTTCATGGAAAGCAGGCAGGTACCTTGGTGACCCCCTGTCTGATCAAAACCCACAGGAAGTGGGTCATCTTGTGGGTGTTAGCTGCAAGGGCTCTGAGCATTTTAAAATAAACAGCTTTCTATAAATATCTATAAATTACAGCATGCACGTCTAGAGGTCTTTTACATCAGCCTTTCTACTCTCCTTAAATGAAACCGGTACCTGTTAATCTATTTGTGTCTCTCAAATCAAAACCGAGAAACGCGTGAACAGTGAAACTGGTTTCATTTACTTTTTTTTCTTCTGTGAAACCAGTAAATGCGCTTTTTAAAATGGCAAGTCTTCCTTTTTCACTGAAATGCCGAAGCGACTCCTCATACTTCTTTAAATGCAGTTACTCGTCATAACGATTTTAACAGTGTGTCCAGCAAAACACTTCAGTCTTCATGTACAACAGATCGCATCATGTTAATAAATGACTCCTCTTTGTTAAAGCTGTTATGAAAAATAAAGGCTTGGCCTATTTAAAAAACCAAACGAAATCAAATAACTGCCTAAAGGAAGCCGTATATATATATATATATAAATAAATAAATATAAAAATAGTGAATATAATGTGAAACAGCAGCAGCATCGGCGGTACGACAAGGGTCTGTTTTGAGTAGGAGCGCGAGAGAATTGACTGCATTATTACAGAAATGTTATGCAGTCTAATTATTCAGACAGTTCTAGAATCCAAACCGCTCTGTTCACACCAAACTGACTTTCTTTCAAGTACAGTAGTTAATTCAAAGAATCAATATTCCTTAAAAAAAAAAAATACTAACAGCAATAGTTAGCTTTTTCCTCATATTTGTACTGGAGCATAACGTGCAATTCTTTATCAATTTCACCAGCTTGGGTTTTAAACAGTAGACTTTTGCGCTTTTCAGTCTGCCTGGTCGTTTGGTTTATGAAGAAGTGCTGGCTTTTTGCATTGTATCCCGTGTAACAAGTTCAAACTTCAGTAGAACACAAATGGAGCTTGCTGTTTACGGGTCCAGTCAGTTCACGGCTATGTGTCGTTACAAACAGTTCGTATAAACCCCCCCCCGTCCCTTGTAATCTAATCCGCTACAATCCCAATTGGGGGCAGTTGTGTCCTCCTGACTATTTCAACCAGAACATCCCCGACTGTGCAAATAAAAGCAACTCAAGAACTCGAGAGCAGAACCTTGTTGTTCGTTACCAGTTTCTGAAACATTAACAGTTTGATTCCTCCTGAAAATAAAAGATAAAAACGCACCTGGATTAATATGGCTGTTCTGACTAGCAGGGAAAAAAAAAGTTAAACATTTCAAAGCCCCTGAAGGAGAGGACAGAATAACAAGGACAGTTGACAATGTCTGTAAAAAGTCCTGTACGAGAGACTGAGCTGACAATCAGGATCCCGCAGTACAGACACACACAGCAGTGCTGATGAAGAGTGTTGCTGTAGCAGGACCCCAGCTGTATGAACGAGACAGCATCACCGATCAATAAGACAAACAGATGGCAGCTACGAGGGGAGGTCATATTCAGAAGAGACGCTAAACACTTTCGAATGTCAGGGCAGTGGATTTCTACACAACCTCACCTCTTTGCCTAAATTACTGGCTGAGGGAGAGCGACATCTGTCTGCGCTGCTTTCGCTGGGACCCCAGTACTCGCAGAGGGGGGGGGAGCGGGGGTGGGCACCAGCCCAAACGAAATGATCAATGACAGACTCTGTAGTAAACCCAGGTTTGCAGTGGGTGGAGGCTAATCTGTTATTTTCCATTCTCTTCTTTGACCTGTGGCTTTCATGTTAACCAATGTCCTGCAAAGCGCACCACGACATCATCCTTGACTTGGAGTTTACAGGCAGTCTGCAGCCATGTATCAAAGCCTCTGATCTGACGCACTGCTGTCAGGCAACAAAAACGCTTATTTTGCTTTGCTCTAAACGTTGTTTTCTAACTCCACTACCCTGCAGAGAAGTCAGAAAACAACTTCGGAGTTCTAATAAAATGAAAGATGAACCGCCTGGAACACTGCCTGAACAGCATCTGGTTTGGTCCAAAGCTTAGCAGCAAAAAATAGGAGCTTAAGAGTGGCTCTGTCTTTCCAAATATGTTTACCTGGTTGTCAGCTGAAACACACCAACCAATCTCTATTTATAACAACATCAACAAGAAAAAGATCTGGGAGATTTCTCGATAGCGATCACTGTACTTGCTGACAGCTTTATTAGGTTTGGAACCATGGCTTTCTGCCAGGCAGAGTCCCCTTTCATACTGGCGCAAGCTCACAGGAAGTCCACTCAAAACTAGGTCATCTGTGCAGTGGCACTCCATCCACGCCAAGCAAATTAAAAGGTGCTGTAGGAGGAAGAAATACAGCAGCAACCGTTGCTGCTCTGGATTATCTTGCTTGGCTGCATTTTATAAATCCAAAATAGATTGGATTCCACACACACAGGTCTCCATGGGGCAGAACTTAAAACAGCTTCAGCAAGGAAATACGTTTGGCTTAAGCTTTCCATGCAAGTTCTACTGTGCATTTGCATGCCGTCTGCTTCCTTCTCAATCCACTTGCGCACTCCCTCGCCAGGTTAACTGGAAACCAAAATAAAGACATACTGAAGTTATGCTTGAGCGCAGGACCAGTTCTCCCACAGCAGTGTGAAAAAAAACAGCTTTCATTCTGCAACTCTGCCAACAAACTCCTCGATGATAAAAGGTGGGGTCAGCTGGCAGCTGGCTCTATATTCAAGCCGTTGCATTTCACTGTGGATTCCTCCCGGAACTTATCCCTTCCAGAACAACCTGTTCTGAAGGACCAGGATGGTTCTCACACCGTAGTCTAAAACGTAGTCTATTACACTAAACCCAAAGCCTCAACACGTATGCCGAGAGAGAGGGACTGATACTGTTCACGTCAGGAAAGGCGGAGGGCTGACACCAAGCTGAGGTCACAGGAGTCGTTATTCAGTCCCATAGTCAAGACTCTGGACCTTCTGTAGTACCATGGAGACAACCTAGAGTGAAGAACTGCGCACAGTACTTCTGAAGGACTGAAGTGAAGCAGACATGCACAGCTTGTGATTTCCACTGTGACCACAGCTGCACCTGAAAACACAGTAATTAACAGCGAGCATCTGAACCCCTCCACCACCAACAGAGTGGCAGCCCTCAGTACTGTGGCAAGAGTATTCAATTAGTCTCCTGTGGCAGGCCAATTCATGCAGAGTGCATCGTTTTCCCGGAGGACTCTGCAGTTCCTATTCACATTATTAACACAGGAGTTCTCTCTGACCCCCACAAACCGATCATTTTAGCCTTTACCAGCTCAAAACAGGCCCCAGTGTATAATGTCATTAATGGGGACGGCCCGGTGAAAATAGATGCAATACGAAATATTTGAGGGATGTTTTGAATCATTTCATCAGGTTTTGTTGTTTCACACATTCAAAACCCAGCTTCTGTTCACGTCATCATCATCATCATCACCTCTTTAGAAAGCATCTCGCTCATCCGGGGCATTTCCTTTCTAAAACTTTCCCTCTTCCCAAAAAAATATACTACAGCATAAAAACGTTATTGCAGTTGTCATGACGCTGCTCATAAACGCTGACCCCCGTTGCGCATCAGATCAAAGGAATCATACTTGCTGGTGTTTTTTTGGGGTTTTTTTGCAATACAATACTTGGCAAACAGATAGCCAGCTCATGACAGAGAACAATCTAATATTTGTCACTGTGGAGATGCTCCTTGGCCTCGGTCAAGCCAAACTGTCATTAGTGAAGCGGTACATGAATGGAGCATTGTTCCAAAAGGAAGAGCTCCCTACACTGGTTTAATTGAGTGCTCACAATGCCACTCTGTGTCCTGAGCTTTGGTTCCCATCTCTTGCTATTGTAATCCATTGTGGGCTTCCAAGTCGTTCCACAGAGCCTGTCTCGTTAATTGACGCAACAACACAGGCAGTATAGATTTTTTTTTTTTTTTTTTTTTTTTATTATTCCCCCCCAGTCAGCGGTTTCTTTTGTTGCCCGATGTAATAAATCAGAAGTCTGGTTCCACAAACCAGGACGCCTATCCCAGCCTGCATTGCTCTTCGTTGGTTGTGTGCGAGAATGCACAGCAACGGGAGACACAATGGCAATGTGTGACATATAAGAAGCATCAAAGACTACAGCCAGGCTATCCCAGTCCTCAAATATCTACTGCTACGTACTGTAGGGCTGGTCGTACACCATCAGACGCAAATTACAGCTACAGAATAATGCACGGAGGCCAAGTATCTTTACATTTCTGCAAATGGATATATAAAGGTGTTTGGAACAAGTAGGATTAGCCAAGTGTTACACTATCTGGCCCCAAGACTTTAACAAGAGTACAATAACTATAGAGTACTATACTGCTTACAACCTTCACTTCAGCAGAAGAGCCCTCAGCTCATTATCAGCTTGCTTATCTTGTTAACAGCTTACATGCAGAAAGAAGTACGTTTGGTTTCTTCTCAGTGACTCTTCCACAGTGGCAAAGCAATAAAAAACAACCCCCCACAAGACCAGCTACAAAAAAAAAAAACAAAAAAAAAAAAAAAAAAACTCTCTTCCTGCAACTAATTAGTAGGTAAGATAGCTCTAATAAATATCTGAGCTCTGCAGAGCTTTGCAAACAAGCAGTGAATCTGTGGAATGTCAACACACCTAGAGCTCTTGAGCAGCAAATGGATTCTGTCCACCACGAGGCATTTTAATAGGTACACGTCTTGGATTTAAAAAAAAAAAAAAAAAAAAAAAAGGAATAAGTCTGGAAAAGAAACATATTTACTTTTTGTAGCCTTTAATATGAAAGCAGAACTCCCACTGCAGTGCTTTCACTCTGAATGGCGAAATCTATTAGAAAGAAGCATGTTCAAAAAGAGATGGATGTCTGCTGTGCACGGCATTCACAACAAACGCATCCTCCGTAGCACAGCAAGTCACTGCTGTAATCAATCTCCTTTCACTGCAGATGTGCCATGCAGAGGTATTGCTGTGGGGCAACAGGAGCGATGTCAGCTTGCACCTGCAGAGCAGCCCGGGTAAAAACAGGATTCTTAGCTGCCGTTTTTGGGACGCTTTGTCTCCTGTCAAGTTCTTTTCATGCTCAAAGTTGTCCTGCCTTTAAGGAGGGAAAATCGAGACCATTGAACTTCCTTTCAGTTGTGATCAAGGGACATTCGAACCCAAGACCTCAGAGGTAAAAGGCAAGTGAATGTTACACCATACTGAGCGACTTTCATCAGCTACTCTATCTTTAAGAGTAGCCTGCAAAGGGGGGTGGGGTGCATATTTGTCTATTTCAGGTTTTTTGTACATTTTAAACCGTGCATAAAGCACCAGGTTTAAAAGCTTAATAAAAAGTGCCTTACAGCTTGCAGTTATAAAACCTTGCAGTGCCTCTTTTCCTCAAAACAGTACGAAGCACTGCGCACTTTCAAACCCCACAGGACATCAAGCCTTTGAACATGTGCTGAACGGTCACTCCTGCTGAGCGCTGGACAAATCCCAAAGACCCTCAGCTGCCCGCCAGCGTCACGACGACAAGCTTCACCTTGTTTGCTTTCGGACACTGAATAATGCAGCATATCCCCGCTCCACTCACTGACCTCTTAATGCACTGCTGTGTTTTTCACTGTCAGAGCTGAGGATCTCAATCCAAGTTCACCCGTTCAAACACAGCAGAGGAGCGGCAGTGAATCCTGCTTTACAGAACCCAGCGCACGCGCGCACACACCACCTGACAAGAACTGCAGCTCACACAGCTGCAAGGAAGCAAAGCACACGCGGTCAGAAGGGTCCCCCTCCGTCTTTGAGGCAGCGAACAAGAGTAAACAGCAGAAGCTTGCTCATTTCCATTGCGCTGCATTCAGACAATGCACTTTGACCTCTGCTATCTTAAGCAAGCTGCACACAAAACATTGGGCTGGATCCAAGAAAAAATTGAAAGGCAACCTTGCTCAAAAACTAAATTCCAAGTATATACTGCGATCTGCTTTACCAGATCAGAGCAATTCTCTTAAATGCACAAGTTAATGACCTTAATTGGCACAGCAGAACATTAACACACCTCTTGTTTACCACACACAGCTAGGAGAACTTGTATTCACACCCCCTACCCTCCCCCCAGTTCCAAACTGCCTCACGCTCATCTGGTTTTGTACACTGCAGAGGACTTTGCCCAAAGCAGACCCAGCCCACACCCTTGCAGATGGTTCCCTGGTTTATTTCAGTCAAGCGAAGGCAGCAATGCACAGATACACGCATGTGGTTTACACTTGAATTAGCACAAGCCTAGTCTCCTCCTGCAACATGGAACAGCGGGCAGCCGAGCCGAGGGTTTGCAAGCTGAAGCGGCTCCCAAAAGCAGGCCAGGCTTGCATTTGCTTTTCCTTTTGAAACAGGGACAGTCGTGTTCGCTACAAAATCACTCGAGATCTGATCAAAGGCTTCACTAAGCAGAATCCTCAAGAAATAATATTTGCTTTGCTTTACCCACACACTGCATCTTCTAATTCACCCAGCAAAATAAACTTGCTAATGACTTCACATTGACCAGCACTGTCCCCAGGGTTCTGCGACTTACATAGTAATGATATCCCAGAGGTACATCCGACTCTTTCCTGCTTTAAATTATTATTATCACATTTCAGAACAGTTTTTGATTTATTCATTTATTTTTTCAAACTATGGCACTTGAAGCACATGACCCTGAAAAATGTGCAAATTAACTGGACATTCCCATCACATACAGGCCACTAGTGCCAACATAAGAAATTGCCGTTCACTGCAAGGGAAAAACCAAGCTGGATATAATCACTGAGCAGACCAGCACTGGAAAATGAAAGACATGCCTGTATCAAATTCCAACCCTTAATTACAAACAGCTAGAACATTTACCAGAGCCCTTTACTACATGACTGTCCGACACAAGCATTGTCTGTGTGTGTCTCTCTCTATATATATATATAGCTAATTAACAGAAGTCATAATTATCCGACATTTATTATGCAAATGGATTGGCTGATTACTTAACATTAATTACCCTTCTCCCCAGTTTGAGTAAAAAACTTGCTGTGCTAATCCTGTGCCTGTCACTTCTTGTAGCTGTATTTGTTTTCCTGTTTTGTTTTTTTTAATCTACTCCCTAGGCAGACTGTGTGTGTGTGTGTGTGTGTGGGGGGGGGGGGGGGGGGGTCTATCTGAAGCTTAATTTAGTGTCAGGGCCTTGAAAAACTGTTTCACCAGCACAAAACAACACCCTAAATAAAAGCCATTTACTTACTGCTTACAATACAAGGGCCAATGCCATCGGTCTGAAGAGAGAAACTACGAGGGGGGGTTTCTCTGCTCGGAAGGATGTTCCACCCTTAAGTACAATTAATAGATAACATTAACCCTTCGAATTCCTATTGCTATTCGTCCACAGCTATTGTCGTGTGTAATTAATAGTGCTGCTGCTGTGCCATTCTGCCAATTCCCACATGACAGAACACTCATTTTCACAGCCCGGATCTGAACGACTTCTCTCCAGTGCTGGATAATAGAAGGGGGAAATTGCAATTAAGTACAGTATTGCTCACCCATTGCAAGGTTAACCCTCTAAAAGGCTACCGTGGAGAAGAGAGAATGCAGTGATTATAACAACGTTCTGGAAAGGTGCAGATATGACATGAACAGCAACACGCTGGCACAACAGGTGCAGTGTGGAAAGACACAGCTTGCCCTGGCTGCTCTGAACAGGTATAAAGGAAGAGCCTTCTGTGAAGAGGATTAGGAAACGTTACAATAGGCATGTCCTTAAACTGTATTGGGCCTCAGCAGTGGTGGATCGGTGCATTTGTTTGAATGTGTGTCACGGAGAAGTGTTTTAAACAGTGATATTCTTTATAAGAATAGTTTACACATGCTGAAAACGGCTCCCTCGCTATCAGGTGCGATTGGCTTGCGCTGAGTTTGTTGTCGTCGTGTCGCCATCGAAACAGAACCGTTTCCTAAACTGGGCAACGTGCTGACAGCTCATCGTGGGTCAGCTGACAGCAGGCTGACCAGCACGGCCTCCCCACAGGACGACCAGCGCGGCCTCCCCACAGGACGACCAGCGCGGCCTCTCCATAGCCTCTCAGCATGAACAGATAGCTAATGGTCAGATTATTAAATGCTTGTTTATAGTGGATTATTAAATGATTATTGTTATTATTGGATTCGGCACTGGCTTTGACGGTAACAGAAATAATGCCTGTACTGAAGCAAGACTCTTATTGTACCTGACAGGGCTGGTGATCTGCACAGAGTGAGGGTTCTGCTATCCCTGCAGCTGGTACGGGCAGCATCGGGAGAAACCTTACCTGACCCAGAAACAAAGGAAGCACAGAACTTCTAGAACAATGCACATTAACATTCTAACCATGCCTAGTGCTTCTGAATGGACCACTGCAAAGAATGTGGTGTTAGTGAGCTGAATCCTAAAACAAACTCACAGTACCAACAACTTAATAACCAGCTTTAAATACCAGGCACAAGGAAGTCAACACTCCAAGCTGAAATGATGCAGCTGCACACTTCCAGCAAAGAAGCAGCTGTGTTAAGAGCTGCTTACAAGCAAATTAAAAGGCATGATAGGCCAAATGTATTTGTCTGCAGTATATACACTTGCAAGTCTTTTCAATTTCTACACAGTGCTTAACACCCTTTTTCAATTTTGTTATAAAGACTGACGTCGTGAAATAAAATCCAAAATAAATAGCTATGGTAGATTGGCCAGCATTCACAGAGAAGTCTTGCTTGCTAGGCTTCCGTTTTGAGCCAGTCAGTCTCTGCACAGTATTGCACAGAACCTGCACGACTCACTTTCTTGGCATTTTAAAAATGCTCAGACTGCCAACCTTTCATATGTGCCATACGAATCCCACCTTCATAGAAAAATCCAGCAAAACAGTGAGCCGTTTAAAAGTCGGCTCAGTAAGCATTATCCTTCACAACGTCTAGACAAAACCCACCAGGGTCCTGCCAGCCCTGCCGGGTATAAGCTGTCCACTCGGGCACCGGAGTGTTGCTGGTGGCTAACTGCAAATCCTCCACTTCTATTTACACAGGAGCACAGGATCAATACACAGTTTAAATCAGTTAACCGAGGGAAACAATCGATTTTGTTCTGCAGGGCGGAACAGGTTTTGTATCTGTTGAAACTTCACGATCACCTCACAGGGAAAGCTTTAACATGTTAAGCCTCCAGTTATATTTTCTATTATAGATTCTTCAATGTAAATGTACAGTACTGTATGCTGTAGTTACTATAGTAAGTAAAACACCACGTATAAGAACAGCACTCGCGTCACTGGACCGCGCTGGCAAAGAGTGCAGTGATGGCCAGCACACCGACATCTCTGTCAAACGCAAAGGCCTCTGGGAATGCATTCTGAGCAAACCACAAACAGATATTTAATCAAAGCAATGGATCTCTTTCCGTCTCCCTTTCTCTGGAAGATTTAGATTGCAAGGACAGCCAGAATCACAAAGAGCAACGTGGCCAAGTAAAGGTCAGTCGTGGTACTGAATCCTCTTCTCATGGCTCGGTTTCTTTTGTTTAACCGCAGTGATTTGCCACACTGCGATACTGAATGACCTTGTGTAAAAATAAAGTGCTCAGCTCAAAGCTATATAAAATACAACATCACCATAAACATTTTATTGCAAGTCCCTGCATTCAATTACTTGAGCGATTCGTTTTTTACCGTTCCATTTTAAACGTTTAAATGCACACTAAAGGGTGAAACATTTAGGGAATTGCAATCCGATCCAGTTCATCATACAGAGTCATGAATGGGCAGTGATCTTAACCAGTCCTGCTGTCTCTCTCATTCACAGCGTGCAGGCTCACACACACTGGTGAGCCCCAAGATCTCTCGCACAGTGTACTGTGAAGCAATACAACTGTTCTCAGGTACTATACAGAGTGGTTCAGTGCAAGCTGTCCCAGAGTTCTCCTGTCCTCAGGTACTATACAGAGTGGTTCAGTGCAAGCTGTCCCAGAGTTCTCCTGTCCTCAGGTACTATACAGAGTGGTTCAGTGCAAGCTGTCCCAGAGTTCTCCTGTCCTCAGGTACTATACAGAGTGGTTCAGTGCAAGCTGTCCCAGAGTTCTCCTGTCCTCAGGTACTATACAGAGTGGTTCAGTGCAAGCTGTCCCAGAGTTCTCCTGTCCTCAGGTACTATACAGAGTGGTTCAGTGCAAGCTGTCCCAGAGTTCTCCTGTCCTCAGGTACTATACAGAGTGGTTCAGTGCAAGCTGTCCCAGAGTTCTCCTGTCCTCAGGTACTATACAGAGTGGTTCAGTGCAAGCTGTCCCAGAGTTCTCCTGTCCTCAGGTACTATACAGAGTGGTTCAGTGCAAGCTGTCCCAGAGTTCTCCTGTCCTCAGGTACTATACAGAGTGGTTCAGTGCAAGCTGTCCCAGAGTTCTCCTGTCCTCAGGTACTATACAGAGTGGTTCAGTGCAAGCTGTCCCAGAGTTCTCCTGTCCTCAGGTACTATACAGAGTGGTTCAGTGCAAGCTGTCCCAGAGTTCTCCTGTCCTCAGGTACTATACAGAGTGGTTCAGTGCAAGCTGTCCCAGAGTTCTCCTGTCCTCAGGTACTATACAGAGTGGTTCAGTGCAAGCTGTCCCAGAGTTCTCCTGTCCTCAGGTACTATACAGAGTGGTTCAGTGCAAGCTGTCCCAGAGTTCTCCTGGCCTCATGGCCATGGTCAGGGTAATGTACTGGCCTTGAGCTAAGCATCTTTGAAGCTCTGGAAGTCTTCTTCAAGCCCAGTCTGGTGCAGTGTAGGCAGCAATGCTTGTAAATGATTGAACCTGCTATCTGATTTCTGCTGGGTTGGTTTTCCTCACTGTTTGTGTGCACAGTGTACACAATGGGTTTATTGTAATGATCCCAGCACTGGCAGATATAAATACCTCTGCCTTTTAATGTTTGAGGATTTATCGACCGCCTCCTTGCAACAGTTCTCATTTCTAGAGCGCCTTTCATCACATGGATCGCAAAAGATTTCACACAGACCAAAAAGAAAAAATTAAATCATTAAAATTAAAAACATAAATGTAATCTTAAAAAAAAAAAAAAGCGGAACACTCAGAACGAGGAAAACTAAGATTGAGAAGCTATTTAGTTTAAAAAAAAAAAAAAGGAAACCTTTTCAATCTTGATTTAAAAACAGTAAAAGTTCCATCTCCCCCAACAGAAGACAAAGCATTCCAGAATTTAGGAGCTTCACAAGAGAAGGCCCCTCACACCACTGAACACAGTAAGAGCCGTTGTTTAGAGGATCACATCAGACTCTTAATATGCGTGCCGATGACAGCCGAGTGTTCACTCTGATGTCTGTGGAAATGAGCTGTCAAATCACAAGGGCCCCTCCTGGTGTGAACACATTCAATACATAAGCAGGTAGATAAATGAGTTTACCCTGGACGCAGGTATTTATTCATTTATTTATTTTTTCTAGAAATAATCTTGCTGATATTTAAACACATCCATCACTTCAATGCTGTGAAGCCGCACGAGAAGAATTGTTAAACAGCCTCTCTACTCAGAAACGAAGTTCGGAAGGCAGGGACCAGTTTTCCATTCTGCGGCGGATATAACCGTGCCACGGACAACACAAGTGTATAATTCTCATTACCAGGTGCTTGCAGATCTATAAGACGCCAACAGCTCCACTTAGGTTCATGTGCAGCCTTTCTCTGACAAGACACCTCTGGGTTGAGCATTCCTCTGCTGCGCGCCTCACCAGCAACCATCTGCTGCAACCACATAACCAACTCTTGTGCATTATTTAGCAATTAACAGAGGCTTATTAAACTGTAGGGGATGTAAATTTAATGATGTACGATTTCTATTAAAAAAAGGATATTATTGTGGTAAATTATATGCTGCACCACATGGAGAACAGCACAGATATTTTAGGACTGCGTGAAGCAGCGGCCTATTAATGGGAAGTTAATTTTGAAAATGAATGAGTCGTGGATTTCAGTGAAAGAGTCTCTCGGGGGGATTAGATCCGTAAACTCATAATTCTAACAAGCTCCACCAACGGTACATTATTCCATTTCATCTCAAGCTGTAAGCTGTGCACGTCTTGGTTATCAGCAAGTGGAAAGAAAAGACGCATTTACACATCTGTTCCCTGAATGTGGACATTTCCAATACAAGGCAAGCGGCAGTCCAATTATTTTGCTAATCAATCCCAAGAACAGTGATCTGTCCTGTCAGATCAATACTGCCGCTCGTTAGTAATGTTGAAATGTCCCTGACCAAGGGAAAACTCAGCAGCACTGGTGTGCTAATCCCATTTGTAGATGCATTCAGCCTCATGGATTTTTCTTCTTGCTGTATACCTTAAATAATCACAAAATCATGATTAAACAAACAGTTTGAGTGTGTATTGAAGCAGCAACTCAATATTTGTCTTGCATGTCGGGAACCAAAAACAACATTTAAAAGTGTTGTAATATTATGTGTCTTATTAATCCCCCCCCCCCAAACCCCATGCCAGACACTCCTAAAATGCAGAGTCCTTCTTTAAAGAGCATGGCGTTTGAAACGCTAGAAGCAGTAATTGCTGGAGACATTATTCAGCCTAGATTACAAATCGGTGTCTCGTCACCTGCCTCTTCAAGCGTAATCTGCAAGTAGCAGTCTGTTTATTTTGGGAGGAAGCACTTCTTATGGGAAGTACAGGAGAGATTGTGACAGTTTCTCACAGTCTGGCCCAGACAGTCTACTCCAAGTATAAACCGCTTTAAGAGGCTTAGAAGCAGAAACGGTTTAAAAAGATGCTGAAAAACAGAGAGAAACCAGGGTCCACTTTTACAGACTGCTTTCTTTTACAGAGAAACTGGCACAAGGATGGAAATAGGGTTATACCACACAAAGCAGATCTAGTCCACTTTCAAATGAAAAAATGCAACCATGCAAACTGGATATAAAACAGAGTTGCCGGTTTTATTGTTAAGCTATTGAAATCGTTCAAGTCTCTCCACACGTTTTGTTGTTGCAGAACTTCACATTTTCAAGCAGCTGGTTATTTTGTCTTATTAACCCCTTGTGTAAGAATGCATCGCTGACCGGGTTCCCTGCGTGACGATGACAGCTCTTTACTGCAGCGGGTGAAATTTCAGCTCAGAAATCTGGTCCGAACTCATCTGAACCGCACTGCCGATTCACGTTTCAAAACACTCAATTCAAAATGAGAAAAAAAGAGACAAGTAAAAAAAAAACTCTTCCCTCCACGTAGCTCCACTTCAAGACTTTACTGGACTCTTAGTGTATTTAACAAGGGTAAAAGTGTTGGGAACAGGTTCTAAAACCTTTCTTCAGGCAGGTCCAGTAGAAGCGTCGCTTGCATTATTGGCCACGCTTTTTTATACTTTCTGTAAAAGTCTGAAACAATGTCTACGAAGCAGCTTGTCAATTAAAACCAAAAAAAGAAATGGTCAGTTGTTGGGCTCTGGCAATATGATGCCCAGATCTGCACAATCCCATACTGTATCTCACTGGTCATGTACACAAACAAATACTGGTACAGAGTGGAGAGGGTCCCAGGTCTGAATGCAATCCGTACTGCAAACAGGGTTTTACAGACATCACTTTACTTACTCACAGTGTGAATTCTGTTATATAATGGAAGCTCTGTTGAGCTTTAAAAAAATAATAATAATTGCAAGAGATTTTGGCCCATAGCAGCAGCAGCAGTCCAAGATAAAAATCATTACAGCTTCTTACAGCTGTGTATTCAGCTGCAGCATTCATAACTAAATAAGCGATTTAAGATTAGGAAGACTGTACTGTACATGGTTTTAAAATGAAAACAGCAACAACTGTTAAAATCACACCCTGTCAAAAAAACGAAGTCATGCCTAGGGGCTACACAATGTAAAGGTATAAACGTTTCTGAGTGGCAGGCGTTGCATGGCACAGCACTGTGAAAGAGCTATCCTGAAAACATGCACATGCCCTCTTCTTTGACCTGGATTCATGCACCCAGTTTGGGAATTTTAAAACACAGAACCCCGAGTTTGCTGCTTTCATAGCTCCAGAAGGTTCTCTGCGGGTCTGTGTTTGTCTATCCCTTACTGCAGAGTGGTAATGATGTTAAGACTTACAGTATACTTTAGACGTAGAAACTGGATCCTGTCTCAGAGACCAACGCACGCCACAGGACCAAGTTTCAGTGCCACTGGTTCTCTCTCCTCAAATGCATTACGAGATCTGTGTTTGCCCTTGACGCTTTACAGCAAGTGTTAACATGAAATGCAGAAAACACACTGGAGCAGACCAGTTAAAAAGAAAATGAAACCCAGCTAAACCACAACCAGCTGATTACAGGATGTTACTTGAAGGGCATCGTTGTTTCAGTACTCTCAATCATCCAAAGCCATTGTGAAGAGATAAAAAGTCAAATCTAATTACTAATGATTCACACAAGCCCTTATTCGTGTGAACAATGGAAACCATCAAAGAAGCCACACAAATCTTCCAACACACTCAGTGACGTCACTTACAATAAGTGACTGCTAAATTTGGCCGGGGCAATGGAGAGAATCTGTGGTATCAGGAAGTTTGCTTAATCCCAGTTCTTTTTTAATGAGAACAGACTGTGTGTGTAAAGCATTCAGCAGCAGATTCACTAAAGTACAGGACAGATCATTCCAAGAAAGACGCTCACACAAAATAACCTACCTGCTGCTTTACAGCACAGCAACAGGCCAACTTGCTAAACTCATAATCCCTTAATACCGGCAAAATGCAAGCAGGTCTGTTGGCAGCTGCTTGCGCATGGTAACGCTTCCCAGCAGCTTGTGCTGGCATTATACAGTGACTGCAGGAACCCCTGGGAACAGGGCTCAGGTACTGTGGGTGTACACCGGGGAGTTTTATGAAGCTCTCATGTAATGTGACCTCAGCGATTTAAAGCTGCTTTGAATTTGAATCTCTTTGTTCTAATAAAATCCCCATGAGAATGACCAAATCTCCAGTAAGTAAGGCCCGGGGACTCTATGGGATCTCCCAAGTTATCCTTCTTAAAAAAAATAATAATAATAATATATAGCCCTATATTGTATCATTGTGTTCAGAAGTATCAAAAAAGCATTATCCAGACTCTACACAGATCTTACAACGCTTGGCTGGGTACCACACAAATACACCCTGGTGGGGGCTGGATTAATTTGTATGATTTGCATTGTGCACAGGTTTTGAAAAAAAAAATAAAACCTTAAACCTCCACAAACCCATTTTACAAATCTGAATCTCGTGGAAGTTGTGAGGAAGGGGAATTCTGAGACTCCTATTCTTCCTGTTACTGAAAGTGAAACTTTCACTTTCATTTCAAGTCATTTGTTTGAATCTTACTTGCTGCACGCACGCACGCACGCACGCACGCACGCACAGTATAAATCCGCTATGCACTGACTTAAATCTCCGATTAATTTCATGAGTGTTCCTCCTCGTTTCTCAAATGCACAAACCCGCTGAAAGAAACTAGGGAGCTGACGTCACTGCCACAACAGAACACCTCGTTGGTGAAAATAAAAACTGCTTCAGCAAGCAGATATTTAATTAGCTTTGAGTTCTGTGCAGTGTGTGTGTGTGTGTACATGATAACAGTACGATATTAATGCTTCGTTTCTATTTGTTTGTCATGTGCAGTACAAAATAAAACAAACAGTAATTGAAAGTGAAATAGCCTATACTGTGTGTGTATATATATGCCTCTGTATATCGCCGCTAAGGCATGTGTAGTTAGACTCTAGAAACGGGGAGCCAACTGCAGGACCACGATGTATCCGAACCCACGGCACAGCAAGGGGCGATATAACGAGGGGTGGGTGTAGATATTTACTTTCTATCCACATTGACACGATTCATGCATTAACAATGTAATATATTGCAGTTTTAAAGTCAGACTGCATTACTGGGCTATGTGGAACGAACGGACGTCTTCGACCTTTCAAAACTGAAAGCCTGGGTTGCTGTTTCACTCAAACCTTTGCTTTGACGCCTCCGATTTCACTTGATGTGGTTCAGACACAGCGCAGCCAATAGGAAAGTACTTTGGTACATTAGTTAATTCACATCAATCTGCAGTACTTGGCTGAAGTCTAATCAACTTCACAGCAGCTCTCTAGAGATGGAGGTTCAACGCAAAAAAACAACCGTGTGACCTGGACTGCAGAACAGCTGTTCACACGTTACTTAATTACCTGTTCATTTCAACCAGTGTGAAATATGAACAGGGAAACAGAAGCGCCACAGAGACCTGCATGGGAGACGGCTTTTATCATCTTTGATGTGTTCTGTGGGAGAACAAAAACAACAACAACACCACCAACGCTTGTGTCTCAGATTTCAATTCCCCAGTTCATTAACTCCCTCTGCGTAGCTCTACACCTCTGGCTAATAAGATGGTTTCCAATTTCCTTTTAATGTGGAGGTATATTCATGTAATGACTAACCGGCAGTTTACCTGTAAATAAATGGTGAGCGCACTGATACTGTGGGGTTGCACAAATGAATAAATAGATAAATAAAGACAGACGCAAACATAGTTTAATTTGCTTCAAAGGAAAATACTAGTTCTTTCTATTGAAATTATAATATATATTACACACACGCACACATTATATAACGTATGCATGTAACAGAAAAAGGCTGGATCTACAACACCACCATGTATTGCATGTGGGAGCCATGCTGTTTGAGGTGCCTGCTTTGGATGGTGGCTTGGTTCATTCTCAGTAAATGCCAAAACACATAATTGCTTTCCAATGTTGCCTGGGACTTGGCCTGGTCCCCACCCTTCCCGATATATTCAAACAGGGAACAGTCCGAGAGCAGCGCTGCCTGTAGAGACTGCTGCTTCAGGCAGACACTTGAGGTTTTCTTGCACACACGTCTGTATTCACATCACACTACAGTGCAACAGAAACCCCCTGGAAGAGAGTTTGTTTCGCTGCTTCACTCGATCTTGCTTTTTCAATGAAACAATCCAACCAAACTCCTCAAGTTCATATGCTCACGGAAACTCAGACCCCCACAGGAAGTGGTTTCAGTTTTGCATCAATTGAAAGAGCTCTTGTGTGAAGGAGGACCAGGTTTGTTTCTGTGCTTTGAAAAACAAACTGAACCAAAAGACCCCCAAAAAATGATCTGGTTCAAACACAAATGGTTTTTCTTTCTCTTCTGCAACACATTGCTTCAATTATTAGAATATCCAGTTATTTAAAATGACAATACTGTACAGGTAATGCATTTAATGCAACAGGAAGCATAAATACATTTCTGCTTTATATTTTGCTGTTCTCATTTTGACAGGGCAAAATGGATTCGCCTTAAAAGTTCCAAAACTATGAAATGACATTTCCTCACTATTGCATGTTTCTGTTAATATTTTAAAGAGCCACAGAGCAGCAACTCAGACAGCAAACTGCCTTGTGCCTTCAAGCCCATTTGGGAGCCCTGTAAGCAAACAAAACAAACTCACGAGCGTCTAATATTTCAGCACACATCAGCGATTCATTCATGTGCGGAGAGACCCTCTGTCTGTTCTCTATACCGCAGCTCAACAATAGGCCCTCCTTAATAAATGCAGCACCCCAAAATAATTCTGTGACCTTCTTAAATTGCAGCTTCAGGGTAAAAAAACAAAACAAAAAAAAAACAAATTGGTCTTTGTGCAGAAATCATTGCAGAAAGATGTCCGAAATGCTGGAATTTTGAAACTGGCAATGTGGCGTGAACTTGGTTAACCCAAGCCTGGAGGGTCATATATTAAGAGCGGGGTAATCACGTACAAAAAAGACAGTGAATACAGGGCTCTGTCCGGGGGTCCCTTGGGACCCAGGCTCCCCCCTCCCCATTGCAAACTATTAATCAATGGCTCTCTTGTTTGAGCATAAAGGTTCAAACACATATTCAAGTAACATCGCACAGGAGCCTGGAAAGATTGGCTTCATTTTTATGTTCACTCTAATATTTTTCAAAAAAACGATGCATTAGTTCAAATATGATTGTATAAATGTTGGCATGGCAACCGCCCAGTGGTTACTCCCACAGTTTACCCCAGTTACAATAGCTAGCGAGCACTCTTTAAATCTCCTTTGTTTCTTGGGCTACTGACATTGATGTCACAGCAGAAAAATGCCTTTCACTGCAGACAGGGAAGGGATTGTACTTGGAATCGGTGATGGATTAGAGTCATGCTTGCAATTCCCCCCCCCCAGCATTAACATCTCCCTTGGTTTTGGAAGGATTTCACTGGGTCGAATGAGGTACTGAGCTGTTAGGATGGAAATGGAGAATACCAGCTTTGGCTTGTGAGCCAGAAATTTCCAAAAAAAATAAAAAATTATAAGAACAAATTAAGCTACCAATTTTGAAAGACGGCATTATCTTAAAGGGTAACGACCAGAAAACAAATTCTTTTTGATTAAGTTTCACCTACAATGGACACTGAAACACGTTCAGGAGGATAAACGAGGTTAATTTATTCACAAATGTATGGAAGACAGCTTTGAAAAGCAGGACTAGTAAAGCTAGAACGACTCTCAGGAATGAAATGGTTAATATGCAGAGCGCTGGCAGCTGCAAATACAGCACGATGCGCACAGCCATAGGCACTGGCAGCTGCAAATACAGCACTGTGCAGCTAGGCGCTGGCAGCTGCAAATACAGCACTGTGCAGCACAGCCATAGGCGCTGGCAGCTGCAAATACAGCACTGTGCAGCACAGCCATAGGCGCTGGCAGCTGCAAATACAGCACTGTGCAGCACAGCCATAGGCGCTGGCAGCTGCAAATACAGCACTGTGCAGCACAGCCATAGGCGCTGGCAGCTGCAAATACAGCACTGTGCAGCACAGCCATAGGCGCTGGCAGCTGCAAATACAGCACTGTGCAGCTAGGCAGCTGCAAATACAGCACTGTGCAGCACAGCCAGGCGCTGGCAGCTGCAAATACAGCACTGTGCAGCACAGCCATAGGCGCTGGCAGCTGCAAATACAGCACTGTGCAGCAGCAGCCAGCTGCAGGCAGCTGGCAGCTGCAAATACAGCACTGTGCAGCACAGCCATAGGCGCTGGCAGCTGCAAATACAGCACTGTGCAGCACAGCCATAGGCGCTGGCAGCTGCAAATACAGCACTGTGCAGCATAGCACAATGCCTTGTAGGTGCAAGAAAAGAAAACTCGAGCAAATGTGAAATCAACTCTCTCTGCAGCCAACGCAAAGAAGAATTGCAGCCATTTCATTCAAGGTGCTTTCTCACAAGCCGTTTGTCCTCTCAATAGCACATCACAGGCGTCACATCTGAGAAACAGATTACCCTGAACTGCTATTAAACCAGCCTGCACAGCAGTGTTGTGCTTTATTCTGCCAGCCTCTATGTACACTACCAGAGCACATGGGGACATGGTACAGGTAAAGCTTGGGGATGCACTGTGTAAATCACAGAACACACGCACAGACTCCTACCGTTTCTATAGCACCTACAGTACCTCCAATAATGCAGAGAAACTGAAGGTTGACAGAAGACATAACCAGTCCTGAGCTGGTTGCCTTTATCAAAAAAAAATGATTACAAAAATATCAACTCTAGCAGCAGTTACTAAAGAAATGAGCTGATGTTTTGATTTGATTTACTCATCTAACAGGTTAAACTCTGCTCAGCTGGCTGTTGTTCCTACCTGGGATTTCTTCCCATCAGCCAGTCTTTGAGTAATGAAAAACCATGTAGCTTTGGAACGCCCACGGACGGACGGAACACTGGTTTCCCACAGGTCGTGATCTAATAATTAGTGGAATCAGAAGTGAACGACTTAAGGACAAGCTTTATTGATGGCCTCTTGCAGTTCAAACCTGGAAGCGAGTCAGCTCTCGGCATCCCTCCTTATTTCAGTCTGCAGGCATGTTAATGAGAAAGCGAGCACTTGATCAATATTGGGAGGCTGGTGGAATCCAGCACTAATCCATCATCAGAACTCCACAGTGGATTAGCAGAGCTCAGCAGAGCTGCCAGATATTACCCTGCACTTTCCACGCGCTTCTGAGCCTCAGTATAACCGAGTCCCTGGTTAAGAGTTTGTAAATAATGAGTAATGGGCTGATTTTGGAAAGACCGTCTTATGACAGCATGTAAAGCAGTTTGAACAATGGGTCTGAGTGCGCTCCAGCAGGATGTGGGTCAGTGAATCATTATAAGGCAGAAGGTTCAGTCATTTAAATAAAGGGAGTACAACTGAAGAAGGGTTTTTTTCTCTGGTTTTGTTTTTCAGTCATTTCCAAGCCTGTGACCAAGTACTGTCACTAACCAAGCTGCCACATGCAAGTGCATCAGAAATGTTAACATGCTTACAGTGTGCTTGGGCATCAGGGCTATCAATCACCCAACTGCCTTTGTATTTTGGGAGTAAGATGTCAAGGAAATCAAAGACACATAAAAAAATAAAAAATAAAGTATTTTCACATTGACCTCTTATTTACACATCGCTGAAGCTTCTCCACTGCAATCATGAAGGTTAGGTTCCCATCAAGCTGAGGGAACACAAAGCCACTTTGTTTCAAGAGATTAGGTTTCAGGCCGCTGCACGGCACACCAGGGGAGACCTGGGGTTTGATACAGCAAAGCTGCCTCAGACCAGGTCTCCTGGAACTGTTTCTGAAAACTAGTTTTCGGTTCCCGGTTTGTGTATGAAAAGCTCCACTGTGATAGACTTGGTGTAATAAAATGAAATTCATAAACATTACTCAAGACAAGCACGTAGACTTCTGCGCCCAGCTGTCCAAAACGCATTTCCCTCTTCAAATAGTTCATGTTTACTGACCCAGAAATAATGCATTCATAAATGCTTCTGTTCAGCTGATTTATGTAATGAAACAGTCTCTCCCCTCCCTGCACATCTCTGCTCCACAGTTAACAGAAATCTGCACACAATAAAAGAGCTGCCATTAACATTTCCCCCATGGGATCGTTTAGAAAGAAAGCTTTATTTATTTATTTATTTTTTAAATCACCTTTTGAAGAAAATGTGTCTCCAAAAAAGATACAGTAGCACCAAATCGCTTTCATTTCCACTATTAGGCAAGGAAAAACTAAAAATAAATAAGCAAGTTGCAAAGACATCTGTGTAAATATTCAGAAAAAAAAACTAAAAAAAACTTCACCTAGTGCACGGATTATACTTGCTGCTGCCAGCCTCCTGCCACAAGCTGTGATTACATGGAAAATTAACAAGGTTAATCAAAACACAGACATAGCCTTATCACACCAAACAGCACAAACTGGAACCAGCAAAACTTAACACGCACACACCACAGCAGTCTACTTAAACCATCCACCTGTGCTGCACCTCAATACCCACAACCTGTAAAAGGACAGGCCTGCTTTGCTGCTTCTGTCCAGGCTATTACATGAATTAAGGGAGTGGAAAGGGGCACGCAGGCCTCGTAACAGATGGATTTTAAAAGCTGCATGACCCCCGCATCTCAGCGAATAAAGCAGCTGAGGGAATCTTTTACCCACGCTGGTTTTCCAGGTACGTCTTGAGTAACAGGTGGTTTTAACATGCAGACTTCGTGCTTAAGATGCAAAGAGATCAAATAAACCAGGGTATGAGGGCTCCTGGTAGCAAGAAGAACAAAAAAAAAAAAATCAAAGTGAGCTGAAGGACTGGGAGCTAGGAGACCAAGGCTCAAACCTCAGCGTACTGAATTGCTGCATGCCACTTTGAGAAAGTGGGGGGTGAGGAGAGATTCGTTAGATGCATGCTAAAAAAAAAAAAAAAGAATTTACAAGTGTGTGCGTCCTAACAAGTTGCCTGTTGAGGGTGCGATTTCTCTCGATGAATCACTCCTATCAGTTTAAGAAGAGTCAAATGCCTGCAGTCAGTGTCTCACCTCTTGGTTTAAAAGCAGGCTCCCACACTGCAGAGTGGCTGTTTAATTTTCCTGCAATGGCTTTGCATGCATGGAACTGCCACACAGTGAAACGGGCTGGTGTGGGTTATCGTGTGAATGCCCCGGTCCTGTCAGTTGCTGCCGCTGTTTATTCCGCAACGATTCTCCTGCTTCCAGTCTTGTATTGTAGCAGCCATTTCCTTGCCAGACTCTAGATAAGCACCGCTGCGTAACCTAACACAGCGTCGGTTTTCCTATTGCAATGTGCCATTAATTTTACAAACAAGAGTTGCATTGGGTCACCAAGATACATTAGCGTCAGCCTGTTGATGGGGCAGACTTTGCCAGATGTCTAGTGGGGGGAATGAATCAAACGTCATTTCATCTAGCTGTTCCAAAACTACTGTGTGCTTAAAAAAATAATGCAAGAAAGAAAGCAGCTTTAAATGTACTCTTGAAATCTCTGCGCGTCATTTTGATTATTGAAACGATGACTCATGTTTTATTTATTACGCTGTTGTTGTCTGTGTTGAGATTGTTATGTTTGATACAAAGTGATTTCCCACTTGTTGGGTACAGATCATATTATTATTATTTCAAATAGATCATGCAAGTTCATTCTGACGAGCGACGGACCGCACCGTCTGCGTTTTCATGCTGATGCTTGTACAAATAAAGCAAACGAAACGGTGAGATTTGAGTAACTGCTCTCCATAATGAAACGACTTACTGGCGCGTCTTCAACCCATTCTGCTCAAACTCAAAGCAAACACTGCCATCTTCGTTCCCAACGCTGCTACAGACCGGACTCCACGCAGCAACCCCACAGCGACTGCAATCCGGCAGGATGAGATGAATAAACCGGGCTATTTAATTCGTTAAATACAAAATAAAAAATAGATATACATTTAAGAAAAAAAAAAAAGGTCAAACTTCATTAAAAATAAAGTGTAAATAAACTTCTTAACCAATCGTACTGTATCGAACATGACGCATATCTCCCGATATTTTTATATTACAACAAAACAAGAAAGATGGAGTTTCTATTTTGAACAAAATGCATTTCCATCTCCATGCAACCCTTGTGTGCATGTGTATTTATTTTAAACGTTACATAAAGTGTGTACTGGATGCATCGCTGCCAGTAATTCTGCAAGGCACCCTATATTTAAAATCATCCACGGTAAACATCACGAACCACCTCTTAGCTAATTACATGCACAGTTCTGGCACAGTCGCCTCATACCGCAGCCCTGCAATTACACGCATTCCCGATATTGTGCAGCCATGAGATTAGAGGGCAAGTAAAAATACACCAAAATGAAATGGATGTTTACTTGAAATCCCCACTGCCATCTGCAACACACGCACGCCCTGGCTTCTTATTACATCGTCCTTTCATCACATCCCGACACTGCGCTTGATGCAGGGCAGGTAACCGACTACATTTAAAGAAAGCTTTGGGTCAAAACAATTGCCCCTCTGCAGTAAATTACTATGTTGTCATTTTCTGCAGGACTTAATACCAACCTTCCAGCGCGCCAAATCACAGCTGATGCTATTTAAAAACAGAAGCGTCGCTGGTTTTCATGATTTCTCCTCCGACAACTCAAGAACAACCAGGCAAAAGCATCGAAGCTGACAGAGGATACTGTATCACATTTTTCAACGAGCAAAACCTTGTCTTGCTTTACTTAAAACGCAGCCTTCTGCTACGGCCACACTGGTTTCGCCAAGACGACAGGGCATGCAAGTGCGGTTATTATAAAATATAAACCAAGCTAAGCAGTTGAAAGCACGCATTCTCGTTGCAAGTGCACTTCTGTGATGGTAATTAAAGCCCGGTGCAGGGGTCACACAGGTGCCCCGGACTCCGGGAGAGCAGCGGCACCGTGCCGCGTACCAGATCCACGCACACTTTCCTCTCCAGACCTGCACAGTGATTCAGTTTGTGAACAACACCCGCATGAAACTAAATCAAACTGTCACTTTCACAAAGGCAGACACGCCGCTTTGTTTAACTTCTGCTCTATTTATTAGTTTAGTTGCAAAAGCCTCGGACTCTGATGTGTAATCAGAGCCGCTTCTCACATCACCCCCCCCATCCCAATCCGCAGCGTCAATGCATCCCAATACTTTCCTGCAGTCCGTCCTCCCCCCACACACAAACACACACACACTTGCTTTTCACAGCCGTCTCCAGCTTGGTTTTCCAAAGCGCAGTCCTACCTTTATCAGGAAGAAAAGCCGCAGAAACCAAGAATAACAAGATCGAAGAACAGCGAGATCCGCAACCCATGATCGCCATGTTGGACACCTGCTTCAAACTGGCGGCGCTGCTTCACCTAGCCTGACGACGGGCAGAGATAATGAGATGCAGAGTGGGCGGGGACCTGCATATATTATGTTAAGGCGGAGGACGCGGTGCAGTCTGTGGGCTGAATGTGTGTGTCGGTCTGTTACAGAGAGTGGAGGCGTGTTGAAGGGGCTGAGGGCTATAATCAACAGTGAAAGGGGGTTAGCAACAGGTACTGTTATTAAACATCCTAGCGTTTTGCTTCTGCCCAGATAATAATCCAAGCCCCTGTGTCGGTTATTTGACAGCGTATGAGCTCTAGTGTGTATTCTGAACTGTATTCTAAACCATTACTCGATGTTTATACACAATGCCAATTGATTTATAAACACCATGAAGGTTGTTTATATGTACAGCCTTTTCCTATAAAGACAAACACGAAGAAAGGGGCTTGCTCTTTTTTTTTTTTTTGGTCGTTTCTTGTTTTACTTCATCAACTATAAACATAGCTTTGATGCGTTTAGCTCCATATATCACCGACTTCGGTACCGTATTTACATGATTGTACAGTAATATATATATTCTCCCTCTCTCTCCCTCTCCATCTCCCCCCTCTCCTCTCTCTCTCCCCTCCCTCTCCCCTCTCCCCTCCCTCTCCCCTCCCTCTCTCTCCCTCTCTCTCTCTCTCTCTCTCTCCCTCTCTCTCTCTCTCTCTCTCTCTCTCTCTCTCTCTCTCTCTCTCTCTCTCTCTCTCTCTCTCTCTCTCTCTCTCTCTCTCTCTCCCTCTCTCTCTCTCTCTCTCTCTCTCTCTCTCTCTCTCTCTCTCTCTCTCTCTCTCTCTCCCCTCTCTCTCTCTCTCTCTCTCTCTCCCTCTCTCTCTCTCTCTCTCCCCCTCTCCTCTCTCTCTCTCTCTCTCTCTCTCTCTCTCTCTCTCTCTCTCTCTCTCTCTCTCTCTCTCTCTCTCTCTCTCAGGAAGATGCCATGCACTTCCTAGCTCGTAGGGCGTGTAGTTTTTAAGCAGCGCAGTATGGAAGCGCAACAGCCACAGACTGCTTCAGCCCTTCAGAGTCGAAGCAGGTTACCGAGGAAGCAGCTGCTTGCTTCATGCCAGGTGAAATGTGTCTGCATACAATATGATGGAGATTCCAGCCTGCTGCATTAACATAAACCAGCTCCACTTTAACTGTCTATCAGGTATAGAACTCAAACCGCAAACCTGTGCAGCAGCAACAGATGGAAACTTCAAAGCATTTACTGTACAGCGCATGAGTATATGTCA
The DNA here is from genome assembly GCF_017654505.1 of Polyodon spathula. Classification (NCBI taxonomy): domain Eukaryota; kingdom Metazoa; phylum Chordata; class Actinopteri; order Acipenseriformes; family Polyodontidae; genus Polyodon; species Polyodon spathula. The sequence goes on along the minus strand of NC_054569.1, from coordinate 4,550,240 downwards.
ATTAAACTCGCTTGGGAACAGTCACTGTAACTTAACACATACCACATTGTGCATCTTCACTTAGACTTTCATTTGCACAGACCCTCAGTGTGTGTGTGTGTCTGTCACGGTTGCAGACTGAGAGCATCGAGTGTCTGGTGAAAGTGTTGTCTGAAGCCTATCCAAGTATTGTTGGGAGAGCTAATTAATAAAGGCATGTGGGGGCCCTTCAGTTCTCATACATTCCCCAGATTCAAATATATCAAACATCAAACAAATTGATCATTATTCTCAATGGATCAGTCTTGATCTTACAAGTGCAATAACCACACTGCGATGCATATCAGGCATGTCCCATCATGGGGTTATAGAGGCAGATAATCTTAGATTTGGTTCAGCAATACTTAAAATAAAAATTAAAAATAAAAAATAAAAAATCTCCAGCGAAAAGCATGTTAGATCTGGTGCAGAAATATTTAGCAACTCATAATTAGATTTGGTGCCACATCAAGATAAGTGAACGTTTTTGCAGTGTGATAAAGATTGACTCCACCCCTTTGTAAGATGATTCTATATAGTGTGAGATATGGTGCTACATTTCTGTTGTGGTAGTTCATATTCCTTTATGTAAATTGAAATAACGATCTAACCTTAATTGCACTTTATCTTATTTATATAGAGAGGAAATGAGTATGTTTTTAATGTAATTTAAAATGAAAGTCATTCTTTATCTGAGCGGATACGGTCTGAAACTGGTCACTTCGAACAGCTCTTCATATGAGCCCAGTTACATTAATGACAGCTTTTGTGAAGTGCTGGATATCATTGGACACAGGAGAGGCAAGGCATGGTAGTTCTGGAGATACCGTTTCATTGTGGCGTACTTAAACTACAATAAAGGTAGCGTGTACCTCAGAGACCTACTGTATCCCTTTAGTAAGATCTATAGAAGATTTTTAAATGACCCCTGTTTGTAAAATCTATGAGTCTGTCAGCTTATTGGAGAAATCTGACCACGGGGTGCCATTCCAAAGGCTGCCGGGGTTTCATTATAGTGCACGGCTCTGTGCCAGGACTGAAAGTCATTCCTCCTGGTTTATATTACTATATAAATATGTAATAGAAACCTCATAACCTTCATCCACCAATCAGGAAGCTGCACTGCCAGCCAGTCATTTCCTCTAATTAGGGTTCATTTGCTTAAATATATCATCGCTATATTTTCAAGAAGTAGTTAACGGGTGGAGACTGCAATTATGTTGACTTTGTGATGCAAATGAATTGGAAACGCTTTTCAAATTGACTTCGACGTGAGCCACGGTTGCACTTTGCTCTGATAATCCAGGTCGTTTTTCTCTTGTGTGGTGAAAGCTCACGCGGTAGAGCTTTGATTTTATGGAGATGAAGGCGAATTAAAGAGAAGTTGCTACACTTTATAGGGATTCACATTCCAATCATAGATTGCAATATTGGAGTCCGGAATCTGAGCTATATTGCATGTGCATGCATAACGTTTTCTCAGGCATCCCTCACAGCTTTTAGAATTAGAGTAGCCCCCTCTTTTAAATCTCCTACTTGTTGCTGGTAAAATGTTTTACTTTGTTTTACAAAAAAAGAAAAGGACGAGCATGTTTGCACTGCTTTGTGAATCTGGCCCATTGATAGCTGTCTTGCTATGGACCACGCTTAGTGCATTTGTGGGGTGAGATTGCTATCTGCTGTTCATGTCTAGACTGAATCGTATCTGTTGATACTAGTCTATGCTTAGAGACAGGCACTTTATTAGTATCTGGAGAAAAAAAAAAAGATTGTGGTTGTCTGGTAGCCTTTCGAGACAGAGAAGCAAACTGTATTTAAAGAACAAAAAATCAACACGTAGAGTAACTGCAACTTTCTCGTGTTCTCCAACCAAACAGCGCCGTGCACAGCTGTTATGGATCCTGGCCCCAGCAGGCTCAGTAGCTGCTTGTGCAAACAGGCCAGGCAGGGCACAGAATAACTGCTCCTGCAATCAGGCCAGGCAGGGCACAGAACAATAGCTGCTCGTGCAAACAGGCCAGGCAGGGCACAGAAACTCAGCTGTGGAATTTGTGGCCGTTCTGGTGCAGTCTGGAAGTCCGCAAGTTTGGTGTTTTGTAACTCTGTTCTACTGCATCAATAAAAATCATCAGTGTTGCAAATTATTCTCGAGAATCTGCAACCATGCTACATATTTAATATTGAACAGCAATCTCCTTTTTTATTTAATATTTCCATTTTTTTATTAAAATAACTGAGAATGTTTTTCTACAAAAGTAAATAAAGCTACTGTGCCTTTCGTTTACTGGTGTAATGAGAAAACCTTGACAGTGTGGACCCAGGTACTGTATGCTTACATTCCAGCCATTCTTTGCATTCCATTTCCAGACACTGTTGAAATAAGCAGATTAACAAAGACACTCTTTCAGAAACGGTAGCTTCAAACCTGGCTCCAGGACTCCTAGTTTGAGGCAGCTTTGCTGTATCAAGCCCCAAGTCTCCACTGGTGCCGTGCAGCGGCCTGAAACCTAGTCACCTGAAACCAAGTTTCAAGCCACACAGTGGCTCCGCATTCCCTCAGCTTTAGATGCTTCTAGTTTGAACTCAAAATAAAGAACAACCTGCATTAATACAGAACAAAGATCAGGATGTGGAATAAAATGAACCATTTCAATATATTTTCCATAAAGCTAAACAAGCAAGATATTGTGAAGTTCGAAGGAAGATATCTGAGTATTAAGAAACAGACATGAAGGTGGACTCCATCGTCTGGCCGAATGCCGTGGGTTTGTTCCACACCGAAAGAGGATTTACATGACGGAGCATCTGCAAACCTTTCGATGTGACATAGTTTCAATGTAACTGCAGTCAGATTCACACAATGAAAGGTGAGGGCAATCACAACTCGTTTACACACCGAGGAAGCTGCAAGCGGCCCAAACACAATGTCCCCGAAGAGAAGAGCTACCCTCGCAGAGGAACAGCTGGAAAAACAATAGAGTTATCAAAAGAGACACCAAGCTGTTTGGAATGGGGTTTGGAGAAGTACAACCCCAGGAGAATCTGTTTGGAGCTGAAGCAATATGCTGTGAGCACGCGAAGAACACACGGTGAAGATGACCACAAAGATCTAAAACCCTCCAATACTGAATCCTAAGGGCTATTGCTATTGTTCATTATTTATTTTTTATTTTTTTTATAGATTGGTGCGTGAGGGTTTATGCATGTATTAAAGGCAATCCTTATAAAAGCATAGCAATGTAATAAAGTGTGATATAACACAGGTAAGCATTGCAAGGAAAAAGAGAGGCAATCTATTCATAAGCAGCTGCTTTCTTAAGATTGAGAAACAAAGTAAAGTGTGTTATTGAATGGAACATCACCAGCCTCTACTGGCATAGCAAAGCTAGAAAACCAAACAAAACTCATTCAATAACATAAACGCCAGTGAGCAAATGATTCTCTCTGTATCAGCTTAATTAGCTGTGCGCTCTTAATTAGCTCCGCATTCTTAATCTGTAAATCTCAAATGATTTTAAAGTATACAGAAATGGCACTGTGCAGGAAAAAGGCCCACAATGTAAAATAATAATAATAATAATAATCTGAAACAAAACACTGCTGAACAAACCCTATCAACATAATAGACCTGTCATACTGTCAGCCGTTTCTTTCTGCTGATTGTCACTGTTAATAATGTCATTGTTAATACAGTTGTATTAAAGCAATGCTGGCTGCAACCTGAACTCACTGACCTATATTTCCAAATCCTGCTGTAATGGGGCCCACGTCCACTGCAGCTTGTTTGGTTTAAGTTAATGACATCCTTCTGTCAAATACTGATTCTCTTCCACATCTGTACCGTGCTGTAAAAGGGATTTCTAAAGCATATTGCACAACCCTACTATATATGGAGGGTCTGCTTTTATAATTCTCCACAGCCTACATCAGCAAGTAGGTGTTGTTAGCTCCCCAGTTTGTTTATATTCCTGCAGGTGGACAACCCGCATCTATTTTCCACTTGCGAATGCCTGCAGCAGTTTGAGGTTATGAAACTCAGATGTGAGTTTTACTATTCTGGAAATATTAAAGGGGGTATTCACACAGATGTATAAGCATGGCCTTCGGTAAACAGTAGCCCACGACATTTGCACAAAAAAAGTTGATCTATAACATGTCTGTCTCAGTTGGAACCCAGAGTAACCTTTATTGACGGTTCAGACATTAGACTCTGCAGCATTTGAAGGGTTAATGACAAGGCTCAAGCAATTGTGAGTCGAGTTCCGCTGTGGACGAGTCAAAACTAATTCTACAGAGCAAGCAGAAAGCAGCCCCAGCATGATTCAGACCACTCTATTTCAATGTGCAACACACATGGACAGAGGTGCCGGGATCCAGGGCTAAAGCACGTCCTTAAAAGCAAGGTTTTGATCTGGAGAGATCCCGGAGAGTGGCAGCTATCAACGTCTTCGTTTTGCCTTCATTGCATTTTGTTCGTGGCTCTCTTCTCACATCATCTGGCTGATTAGAGCTGTTAAGGAGAGGGATGTGAAAGAGGTTATGAAGTAGTAAAGCAATGAGTGCACACCCCTCCCATTCATGATGCAGGACCTCACTCACAGTGCTGGATATAATGACCTGCAGATGTCGACCACATTTCCACTCAAGCCTTTTCTCTCACTTTCTTTTACACCACTTTCTAGGAGCAAATAAAGAGAGATCACCGCAGGCATGCCAGTGCTCCAACACACGCCTTGATGGGTTTCAGTTTGTACTGTAGACTGTAGCTTCTCCCTGTTTTTTGTAATTAACACCTGGGAATCTGTACACAACTAAAACAAAAACAGAAGCAGTTTATTCCAAGCCCTGGAAAGCGACCTCGAGTTATTTCTCATTTTGTAACACCATCGTTTTTTGAGTGAGACGTCGCTGTACATAATAAACCAGAAAACATTTTTAAAGCTCATAATTATGAACTCTGTTACTGCTGATCGTCTCAAGATATTGCTGTCTTGTTTAACGTGGTTGTCGTTGTCTAGTTTAGTGCTTTTCGGTTAGTTTGCTCAGTGTTGTTTTAATTGCAGGTGCCTTGTACATTTTAGAGACATGCCCCACAGCACCTGCTATTGCAGAGTAAACCCTTGCACTAATGGGACCTTCATGCTTCCCAGCTGTGGTTTATATGAGACAAAGTGTTAGCGCCAGACTTCACTTCAGTGTGTGGAATAATTAATCAGAGCGCACGTACTGCTACGTGTTCTTCTTGTTGTCTTACAATGGTCTCACATAGCGCCATCTGCAGCAATACATTTCTATTCATAAACATACAAACAGCAATCTGAATCAGAGACTTAAGGCACTTCCAATGTCATCTGTTTTAACAGATAATAAAGATTTTTGACACAGAAGAAAAGAATTCTGACACATTTATCACAGATTAGATCAGCTGTCTCTTAAATACACTGAGCCACTTTCTCTCTGCTACAATACCACAAGTGTCTAGCTTCACTGTAATCAATTACAATGCAATAGCGCAGTGCTTGCAGGTCTGGCTGCGTAGTTACAATGCAACCATAGTCCACTTGCGTGTGTTTTATGGATAAACAAGCATGGCGAGTTTAAAAAAGGAATTGCTAAGACCAGTTTAAAACATTGTTCTGTTCTACTGAGCAGTATTTGCTGGATGAGTGATGCCAGCTTGCATATGGACTCTTTATGCAGATGTGCTTTGAAAGAGCAATTACCGAATTGTGACAGTCGATGGCAGACAATGTCAAGAGCAATCAATGTTTGGAAAGCTGGTGTTCTGTGTCTGACAGTAAGACCCTGAAAGGACAAGGATAAGTATGTGTATGTCTGTGTGTGTGTGTGTGTGTGTGTGTGTGTGTGTATATATATATATATATATATATATATATATATATATATATATATATATATATATATATATATAGTTTACAAAGCTGTGTTCAATCTATAAATGGAGGCGTGAGGTACCTTGGTGACCGGGATATGTACCTCGCACCTATGACACACTTTTCATTTTTTCCATACAGTTGTGTGCAAATGTATTAGAACACCTCAACAGTTGTCATCTGTATCCTTCATATACCTCCCTGCATGAAAGGGTGCGAGGATTATAATTTTCGGTCAGTTATCGGTGATATAGAAACAATATGCGCGCGTGTGGGGAAAAAAAAAAACGTTAGACTATTTTGTGCTTTAATTAGGCATCTTAAACAACTTCTAAAAAGTCTCCTGCATTTCACCATTTGCGGCTGGCACACTCCTTTTCTCTGACTGTTTGAAATGAATTGCACGTGTGACCTATTAAAGTCATCAATTAAATTCGACAATCACTGATTTGCCTATGTTGACAATTTTCCAATTTTTTTTTTAGCTCCAGTGGTTTGATTTAATCTGCATAACAAATCAAAACTACAGAAGCAATGGGGTTTTCTAATAAATGTGTACCTGGAAAAGCACTTACCCACTGATGAGACTACTAGCAAAAATGATTGTGATTATTAATACAGTACAGTATGGGAGTGTCTGTCTGTCTGTCTGTGCGTTTGTCCTTCTGTCTGTCACACCTCCATTTTTCGAAGTATCTGGGTACCTGCTTGTTAAATTGTGATGGAACTTGGTATTAAGATTATTAACATAGTTATTAGGAGTATCAGAGATTGTGAAGATACACAGAGGTCTATACATCTGCCTATATCATGCATGCTAGCGATAATGTACATATGACGTGGGATGGCAGAAGCTAAGCCTTGGTAAAATAATGTGTAAACTGGCAGTCTTAGACTTCTATTGCTCTAATCACTGCTGTTTATTTTCCTAAGCAAAAACAACGATGCTGTACTGCAATCATTGCAGCCCCAAAGAATCCAATTCACAGACTCCCCGAATCCCAAATTAAACGCAGCCTGGAGTCATCGTTGACTGCAGTAAACACTTGTTCAAAGCCTGTCTGAATCTGCCTATGGATAAAGGAAATGAAGTTCAAACGCAGTTTGTTTGTAAAGGTGGCATTAAGGGGATAATCCCTTCTTCCAGATGGGAATTGATATAATTCCTACTGCATTTGCCATATGAGAGGGATTATACAGAAAAAGTGATGGTTGTAAAAGCATGGCAACCTTGATCTTTGTATTAATGGAAAACACTGTGGGGGCAGATTAGTTATCTTTTGGCGCCAGTAGCAAAACTGGCACCGTTTATTCTTAGAGTAAGCAGCTTCAAATATAAATATCTTGTTTTGCAGTCCCCCTTATTTCCGATAGTCATGCAGATTCTGTTTTTTTTTTTTTTTATGAGCCTAGTTTTACAAGGTGCTTTTCACCTGAGCTCAGGAGCTGCTGCTCAGCTCATCCAAATAAGAGCCAGCTGGTGAGCTGCAACTTAAGATCAAGTTTCCTTTTGTGTTGCTGGCAATACACTTTCCGTGCTCTAGAGGGTGCTGGCGCGTACTAATATAAAGACACTGGCTGATCTGGCCTACATTACAGATGTCTATAGCAGAGTAGAGCCGAAGACCAGCTCTTGAACTCCTTGGCACCTTAACATATCATTTTAAATAAATACTGATAAACCCACAATATTTATGGTTTGCAGTAAGAGCCTCACAGAGTGATAGCAAAAAAAAGCACAGTAAAAATGAAAATGTCATTGGAAGCTACCGACACTTTAAGGAATAACACCTGTGGACATAATGAAGCTTGTGCCTCTTGGGTGCCAAGCTGTAAAAATAAACAAAAAAAACAACAAACAAAACATTTTTTATTTTTCTAGCTTTTTAGCATGCATAGTTTTTTTTTTTAGTTGTGTTTGTTTTCTGATATTTAGAAACTAAAACTGAGAAGCACAAGCCTCCAGGGCTCTTCTCATAAAACACTGGTATCCCATCAGAGGGAGGCTTTGAGCACAAGGGCTTATGAACCCAAATCTGTGTTCAAGATTGACTAATAAACATAAACCGTAGGGCAGAAAATGACCACAAAAAAAAAGTGCACAGCCTTAAATGCTTGTTGATATTATTGACAAAGTGACGTAGTCGGTGGTGTTGCATGTGTTTAATACGCTAGCAGACAGCCATCACGTGGAGAGCAGCTGCCTTCCAAACTGACAGCATCTCTTCTCTTCATGAACATTTGCAGGGTAAACCAAGCCAGCCGTTCCAGTCACTTTGCATGTGCGGTGACGCAGGTGGGACCCCATTCCTGAGCCGTTTGGTCCAAATGCACCAAGAGAAATGAATTCAATCCCATTACAGAGAGGCTGCCTGTGGGATTGACATCGTTTACAATGGGAGGTGTGTTTCAAACCTGACTGGACACCGACAGCAGCAGACCAATGGTAAAATAACACAATGGTTTCAAACACTGATGTGCCCTTGCCACCAGAGTCACAGACATGGGGGATCCACACCATTCTGTTAATATGAATATATTACTATGCATTCCGTGATTGAGAGCATGCTAATCTTACTAGGTAACAAAGCAGTGAAGTGTAGTTGAACAGGCTCTGAAATCCATCATCTGACCAAAAAAAAACTACAAATCCCAGCGTGCACTGCCAGACAAGTTCCAGAACACACTGCTTTGTTAATGAGTAGCTAAAGAGCAGTTTGCACCAATATCTCTGAAAGTAACAACAAAAACAAGGTTAATGTTACAAAGCAAGAAACACCCAATTCATCCAAGGACACTGAAGTACTGCATTATATGTTAAAGTCATGTTTGTTCCCTGCATTGAAGCCTGTGCAAAACTGTAGGTGATCCGAGCCCAGCATTGAACAGATGACAGTCAGAGTGAGTGTTAGAGACCGATGAAAGAACCTAACAAACTACACAGCCTTTCTTCTAACACAAGCACAGCGTGGAGTCCGTTCAGAAACAGTGGCATTCCCAATGCATTGTTTTGTGAACACTGTCAGCGAGCAAAGTCAGAGAAGGAACCGCTTCACTTCACCCCGCTCCCACATGCAGGACGCACATGCTCGCAGGCGCACACACACCAGGAGCTGATTGCACTGCTGAATCACACACAAGAACTGCAGGGATCGAAAAAGCATTAGAACCTGACAGCTGCTGAAATCTCATGCCTCTGTAGGTGGCTCTTTCTGTCACTTGGGATTACAGAGCTACTAATTTCTTCTCAATTGTTTTAATATAAGCATGTTCCCTTGTAAATGACAGCAGTTTGCTCCCTAACAATACACTGTATTGTGTTTGAAAAGTCTGGCAAATGTAAGCTGCTCCTTGCGTTCTTGCATTTGGAAGCAGCGCTGACTAGACAGTAGATCCTGCCTTCATGCTGCATCTTTCAATTGAAGGGCTGACAGTTCCACAGAGGTCTAGCGAGAGTAGCTACGGCACTTTGGAGCTTTGTTGCTTCTCTTGAACAGAGATAATGAATGCATGTGTGCGAAAGAGGATATTGTCAAAATCCACATGCTGTAAGTGAAGCAATAAGGGACCTTTCTCACATCTGGAACAAACATTTGGAGGCTGCAGCGTCTGAAAGCTTTGTGTGTGTGTGTGTGTGGGGAGGTTGTGTTTGTGTGGGGCGGGGGAGGTGGGGGGGGTTGAATTCACTTAAGTACTCGACAGCACCCTCCAGTGGTCCGTGATGCTTGAATCATGTTGCCCGGTGTGTCAATCTGCCAGGTTTCATTTCTCTTAGGTGAATGGTTTTTCCACAGCAGTAAATACTGTCACTTCTAATTTCCTTCAACCTGCACAATGTTATTCTCCGATATCTTCAAAATTCTTGTAAGTGGCTTCTTATCGGAAAAAAAATAAAACAAAAAAGAAACAACACACCACTTAAAGACTTTTAATGTTGCTCTTCAAATGCAGACTCGTACACTTTACTCAGAAATCACAAAATGAAATTGGACGAGTGCAGCACACAAGTCTAATCCCTTTAAGATCAATAGCCTTCATGCATTTTGAACTGTTCAGTCAATTTGCAAACCCAGGGTTTCTCTGTGCTGATAAGATGTATTTTTATTTTAGCTCTGTATTATTTTGTCATAGAGCAGGCTATGTGTGACAGATGCTGACATGTAAAGCTTTGAAATTAAAAAAAAAAAAAAAAAAAAAAAAAAGAAATCCTGTTTTCCTGGTTACTGTATTGTGTATTTCTAGATAATATGGAGAGCTGCTTACTGTGTCTCTAATTACTGTGTATTTATGTAATATGTTACTTAGTAAATACATATCATTGCAATGTTATTATGCATAATAACAATGTACTTAATGTGTACATCTTTCTGCACAATATATGTGAATACACAATTGTATGAGACAAGGGTTAGGGGGTTTGGGTTATATCGTGCACATTCCGCTTAGATCATTCACAGCACAGCAGACATTTCAGACCTTGATGCTTGTTTTCCTGTTGTTCTTTCTAGAACTGATTTTGGAATGTGTTCGTTAGAAAATGAATTTAAAGCTCTAAATGAGGAGCACTATCTTAAAACAGTACAGCTTCTCACCAAGGTTGCCTTATAAAAGTAGCCCTGTGGTAAAAGCCTAGCTCTCTGTCACAGCAAAGGCATACTTGGCAGACTGGCCTCGTTCACTATGCAGAAGGAAAACGATGTCGTTCTATTGACACAGACACAAATAAAACAGCCACAGAGATTGCTAAATGGAGATTCATGCTGCATCAAAGAAGAAAGAGGCAGCACACACGCACGGTAAAACGGAGGCCCTACTTTTTGCTAACAGTGTCATGCTGCCACCCAAAGCACATTGGTATTAGTTCATGCCCAGGGGGGTATATTTTATCCAACCAGGTTCACACTTTTAAAATTTTAATTGCGCAGAGTAGGCTGGCAAAGGAGCTCAATCCCGGTCCTGGAGAGTGATTCCACTCCAAGTTTAACAGGTAACATTATATAATGAACTGCTTTAGAGTCTGGATGATTCAATTAACCCATTTAGAACAGGGTTGGGACAAAGACCAGGAGCGGAACAGTCCAACATTCACCACCCCTGGCATACGGGGAACACAAAAAATAAATAAATAAATAAATAAAATAAAAAATGGACCCAACACACCTTGCCTTGTACAATAGTCTCTTATTCGTTTTTGTGAAACTCCACTGCCCTCAAGTCTGCAGCTCTTTTTAAAAACACCTTCATTTTGCCCTTCTGTGTTATGAATTTCCTTGTTAAGCACTGCTTGTTGGAGTGTGTATTTACACAGGAGCGTGAAGGCTTCAAACTCGGGCTGAGAGTGGATTTCCATGTGCAGTCTGAGCGCTTCTCAGGAGACCTGGCATTCTACTTTGAAGCACCACATGATTCCTGAGTCCATTAACTCAACACAGAGGAGCCCTGCTCCCTATAATGTGCTTATTTAAATGTTACGGACTTCAATGTAATATGTTGGTCCTACGATTAGACTCCGGGGTATATATATATATATATATATATATATATATATATATATATATATATATATATATATATATATATAACTGACATTGCTTTTAATAAAATTATAGCCCTAGCGTTTGCCTTTACTGTGATTTTGTTAACAAAAAAGCTGCCCTTTATTGCCATCACACCATTTGTTAGTTAGAAATATTTACACCCACTGAACAGTGTTGGCATAGGTGAAGGCAGGGTTTCGTTCTCTTCATAAACATCTCTTCATTATGTTTATATTTCCTGCCTTTGCAATAATCTAAAATGTATACGGGAACTGTGATGTCCACGTGTCAATAGATTCAAGGGTTCCTTTATCGTTGAGTAGATTTAGGGTAGGAGATCAAGATGAATTTGATTTGGGTAATGATTGGATCGAGGAATGCCCTTGGAAAGAGTAAACAAAGGAACAGTTTGGTATTTTAGAAATTAGCCTTGCAGGAGAGGGGTCATGCATTTTACAGAGCTGCTGATATTGGCTGAGGGCCCACTGAAACTAACCAGGCTGTGCTCAGCCGCTAGGATTTAATAGCTTGGCAACACTGGTTGCTAAAAGTACATGGAGCTAACAAAATAAATAAAACAAATTCCAAATCTCAGAATCCCGTGTACACTAAACCACTCAATAAAGCAATGCTTCACCTCAGAGAATAATTCCTGTAAAAAAAAAACAGAATTCTGGGTACATGTGGGTTGAATGTACAGTATGTGCTTTTCTAATGCTTACATCTATTAAATCCTGTTTGAGAGTTATAACTTCCTAGCTTGTTATTTTGACCTGACACGCTAACCTGGGTCCTTCTGCAGGCTTTAATCAATATGTCATCAGATAAGCTGGAAACCTTACAAAAATAAATCTTGTGAACCAGGAAAGCAGGTAATATCAGGCTTTGCCTGTCGTTGGATTATCTTCTGAGGTCCATGCTCAAGGTTTGCCGTGACTACACAGAAGCTAGCTCAAAGAGAGGCCAGTGCTGTTGTGTGTTTTGGCCAGAAAACTGTGTGAAAGTGTGAGAGGATAAAGACGTATGCCTGTTGCGTTCTGTCCTGTGCGGGGCTAAGATAATACAAATAAATTAAATAATGCATGCGCAGAGGGAACAATTAAATCAACTGTACGGGCACAATCCAGAGATAAAACTTCAATCCACGGTTAAGGCATTCATTTGAAAAGCTTTGTCAAATGCAGCCCTCTTCAAAAACAGCAATCACAGTCTCTATTAGATTTCGTCGTGCCTCTTGACAATGTAAAAGGGTTATTAGTTTGACTTGGCAGTCATTGAAAAAGCACTTTGAATTCTTTTTTTTTTTTTAATACAAAGACTTTGCTAAATACCCTGTTGCTCATGAAGGATTTGACTTAATATTAAAAAGGTCAGGCTTTGTTTGTGCACTTCTTTGACTTTTATATGAGGTCTTTTATGTTTGTTTCTCTGTTTGGTTGAGCTTCAAGGCAGAAAAAAGAAAGGCTGAAGCGTAATGTTTATTATCCCCTTACCTATATATAAAACTGGCTTCAATCATCAGGTCTCTGGCTACTTCTGTTCCACTGCTGCTAAATGAGGCTGTCACGCAGCTCAATGCGGCTGCACTTCAGCAATCATCTCTGTATTGACTTCACATTATCGAGCACAGTTTAGTTTGTTCACTCATATGAATTCCATTTTGCGTCTTAGAAATCTGTCCTGTTGACTCACTGCATCCAGGTTGCTACAGTCGCCTGCTTCCTGCTTGTTATGTGAGAAGCGAAGGTCCCTTTCTCCCTGCATGTCAATCGTCTTAGACACCAGGGTCACTACAGTGATGAGCGAGTGGCAATCTCAGTGTGTCTGCGGCACAATCAATGCTAGTGCTCTATCGCTAACTTAAACCAGCAATTGACACAAAAATGGAAGGCAATTTGGCCTGATGCTCAAAGGAAATGAGAGCCAGGGACCTGAGTCAGTAGTGGCTCCAAAAATCATAAACTGGTTCTGCAAGCAGCTGAGTGATGCAAAGGTGTAGGTAAATCCATTGCAATGGAGTGCCATTCTAATACAGGGTTAATAGCAATCATTTCTCCTATCAGTGTTAGAAAATGAGAAACACCTTGACGGTGATCAAGAGAGCTTGGACTATACAACTTAGTTTTGCAAAAATGAGAAGCTGTTTTACCTCTTCCAAAAAGCAGGACTTCATTCAAGTCTGGAGTAAATGCTTTGAAAATATGGCCCGTCATCTCTTGCAGATTGGTTCTAGCTGCTCAGACCAGAAGACCACCCCACATACAACATATAACCTTATTATGAATTGCAAAGAAAAACTACGATTGTACTCATGAACTGTTTTTAATTCTGCTTTATCAGCCTGATTTCAACCTAGTTGTTCAATTAAATAATGAAGGACTTGGGTAGAACAGCATCCTGGATTGAAATAGATTTAAGGAGCCGCAAGCAGTTAGCACTGGATTAGAACCGCCCCATCCTCATTCTTCACAAGTGCAGTCGTGGGCCCTGAGCCTCAGGAATGGTGTTATCAACCCGTGTACAAACGTGCCGCCAGGTTTAATATAACCAATATTGACAGGTGGTTTTGTAGTATGTTATCCAACTGCTCTGCAAACAATTGCAAAGAAGAAGTGTTGTGAACAGGAATCAGCGGCAGTCTTGCCCATTCGTCTGCTGTTGACAGGTTTTCTAGCCCTTGTTCTTTTGCTGTAGTGGTAAGAAAACACAGGATGCCGTTGCTGAAGGTTGCTGAAGGAGAGAAAGTGTCTCTTTTTGCTGCGCTGACAATGTTTCACTGCCAGAGAACTTGAAAATCGCATACCTCTGCTAAACTACAAAAAGAGATCTTACCCACAGATCTTACCCATACACAGATCTTGTATTTTCTGATGGAACATGAAGCACATTCCAGATGCAGTGACCCAGGAGGCAGAAGCAAAGGGGTTAATCAGCAGAGTACGATTAGATAAAGTGTCCCCTTTTTCTTGCTGTCCCTGGTTGATTTCTCACTGTTTTAGAGTTCCTTGTTCCTTGGTTTATGTAGATGGAAAATGACCAGCTTTGGGACACTGAGAAGGTTCGCAGCACAGGCGCTGTAACTATATTGATAACCCATAATAAGCGCCGATGGGTACCATTTACTTTGGCTCACCAGGCTAATTAGGCATTATTCTCTCATAAAGGTCAGGCTTTCTGTGGCTTTATTTCTCCCCACAGGAGATGGATTTTACCTGTCCTCGGGAGGCTGCTATCCTATTGATTGTTTCACCTCCAGTAACCCAATTGCCTTCCTTGTTAGAAAAACACACAAAAATAAAGTGATTTTTTTTATTTTTTATTTTTTTAATGAGCCCTGCACTTTCTTATAGACTGATTGGATGCAACACAAGTAGTGGTGTGCTGTTATTAAAACATTAACTCTGCAGCCCGATCCATACTCTGCTACCCCCTCTGGAGTATCCTGGCTTTATATTAATCACCCCCCCACCCCCCTCCACAAGGTAGAGGTGGATTAATGCAATGCGTTTCCCTCTCCTCACCCTCGTGTACGCTAGGGTAAGTACAAGATGGCATGTTTACAGTCTCAAGCAATCTATTACTGAAGAAGATTACTGTGTTGTGCTACTGCTACAGCAATGGCCACTCACAACCTGTCTCAGTCGACTGCCGCTTGGAATTCACTGTATGCTCCACCAGGCTTAATCCCCTCAGGGCGTCTGTGTATTAGACCACAAAATCCTGTTTGTAACACACCTGGGTGAGGCAGAGACAATGGCACTCTGGTCGGGGAGGGGGGCTAGGAATTGAACTGGCTGTGGTGTTCTCTGCTCAGTTCAGCATTCCTGAAACAATAAGATATATTGAAATAACCTCTAGAAACACCATCAAAGTGACCGTGATTATTTTTTTTAAATATCAGGCAGTCTTGAGGGCACGTGCCTTGTAAATTGTACACATCTTGTATAACACCCTATCTGTATATAAAGGTAGGATTAATATCCTTATTAGCGGGCAGCTGCTTGAATCAGCATTCCCATCAAGTATCTCCATCTCATGGCTAGTAAAGAGTGTCGTACC
The DNA here is from genome assembly GCF_017654505.1 of Polyodon spathula. Classification (NCBI taxonomy): domain Eukaryota; kingdom Metazoa; phylum Chordata; class Actinopteri; order Acipenseriformes; family Polyodontidae; genus Polyodon; species Polyodon spathula. Next base: position 4,534,732 of record NC_054569.1, on the reverse strand, counting down.
GAGCCAGATTCATAGTGGCACTCCACATACATATATAATCAGGACTATGAATGTGACTGCCTGCCTCTGGCCTGCAACACAAAGCTAGCACTTTTGCTTTGGGCGGCTTCAATGTAATCACTGGTTTCATCTTTAACTCAAGCAGCGGCTCTTAGTTTTTACTGTGTTTTATTGTTTTTCATTTGTTGCTGTGTTGCCACTGGGGTGGTTGTGGGGTCCCTCTATTAACACAGCGTTTTCAATATTTAAACAAGCAAACCCAGACATGGGAATACTCCTGAAGTAACAGGGCTCCAAACCAGAGACATTAGGGTCATCTTCATCCTCATCCTCCTCATCCTCATCGTCAGCACTGGACACCCGGGTCCAGCTCATTCTGCACATCACTCAAATGAGCGTCTTCACTTATTTATTGAGAGTAACTTTACATGAAGTGTCTCTAATTACTGTCTATTTACATTGCAGTTGCTTAGTGAATACAGGTGCACTTCAACATAATTACAATGTCACTATGCATACTAGTAACTTAATGTGTAATTTGTTTTGCATGCTATAACTCTAATCCTAACCTTACCCCCAACCCTAACTTTAACTCTAAACCTAACACTAACACTAACCCTGTGTACATATATCGTGCAAAAATATGTACACGTTACATACGCTGTAACTATGTGTATGCAATCATGTATTTACTATGCAAATACACAGCAATTTAGATACACTAACTCAAGCTTGGGGACTGTGTATTCCAGCTAAACTCATTTCAAAGCCCCATTCAAGCTCCTCTGATTTACCACTCAAAGGTAAAAAGCATTTCAAGTGGGATATGCCTAGAGGGGGTGAATTTATATAAATGCGCCCCCTGGCAACGTTGGAAAAGCAGTGAGATGAAAGCAATCCTTTGAGTCGCTGGCTAGCTGGACCAATCCGTGCGGCGGCGGGTCGTGCTCAGTTGGGAGATGAAGCTGGCAGCTTTACAGTCATGCCGACACATCTTAGCAAATAGCCTGAAGCTCAGCAGCCGTGAAAATGTTACAAAGCTGACTCCAGTACAGTGGAAGCTTGGCAAATCAGCGCTGGTGTGAAAGGAACGCGACGAGTGTTTGGAACGCATAGATTTTGATTTGAGTCTGTTTTACAAGTGTTTACGTTTTAGAGATGGATGTTGGTGCTTATGAAAGATGGCAGCACTGGTAACCGAAGCACTCTTGATGTGTCGACGGAGTGCTGGCACAATGAGCTTCTCCACATTGCCCTGCCGGCATGCCTCAAGCCTGCCTTGGAGAGTGCACTCTTAAGCTGAAGGCACACAAAACCACTTTGTGGCTTGGAACTTGTTTTTTTAGGAGACGAGGTCTCAGGCCACTCCACGGCACACCAGGGGAGACATGGGCTTTGATACAGCAAAGTTTTGATACAGCAAAGTTGCCTCAAACTAGGTCTCCTGGAACCAGGTTTCAAACCACTGTTACTGACTGTCTATGCAAGTAGTTAATTCTCCACAACTCACCCAACCTTCTGTCTTTCTTAACCCCCTTACCTTGCATGGGCCGATGTGGATCTGCCTTTAAGGACCCCCTCTCTTATGAATTGGAGTGTCCTTTCCAAACACCGCCCGACCTGTCCATCATTGCCAATGTGTTTCCTACACTTACGAAGACTGCCCCCCTCCCCACCTCTCCTGGGTGCAAAGGGCTCCTCCTTTAGGTGTGCTCATAAGCAGAATACATCTAATAGCATTACATTCAAATGTGTGTGCTTGTATGTGAAGTGCAGTGCCTGCACATTTTACATTTCAATGGAATGGTTTATTTTGCAAGTACAAAAAGTCACTAGTAAACTGCTTTGAAAGGGGGGGGGGTTGGTGTACTAAAGACTAAAGAAAAGGGAGGCATAGATAATGTTAAAATCAATGATATAGACCCAGTGGACTGTACTCACACGATCAAACCCAACCAGATTTCAGCTCTGGCCTCCGTAGTTGCTAGTCTAGGGAATGAACTCTACCATTGTGCCCCTGAGAACGGAGACTGAAGACACGCTGCCTGTTCAGCTATGATTCCAAGGCGCTGTTGTTGAAGCTAGCAAGGCTGGCTGGAGTGTATTGCTTTGGAAAATGCTCGCCGCATTGGCTGCATGGGTTTGTTTTTGTTTTGTTTTTGTTTTTGTTAAAGTTGCAGCTGGTAATTGACTTCTATTTGGACACAAACTCCTTAGAAACACACACTTTGTGTGATTAACATACATTGTACACGCCCGAGGAAGCGAATTCTGACAGGTCTGCCTCTCCGCTCTCCTTGGATCTTCCTACAACGACAACAATGTGGATTGCAGGCTGGATTACTGTTCTCATTGTATTTGAATATTCCACTGCACTAAAGGCATAGACAGTGCCGAGTGGATTCCAATTAACTCTGGCAATGAGCAATAAAACAATCAGGCTGGAATTGAGATTCTTGACAAAGCCTGCCTCACTGGATTGTGGAGAATGAAATAAAAGCAAATGAGTTCCTTGCAAAGCGTATTGAAACCTGACAGTGAAGATAAGAGCCACAGCCCCAGAAATGTAACAGATACCCAAGAGCAATGCCTGCTGGAATAAGTACCACAATAAATGCTATATAAATGCTGTATATATACTATATATATACACGCACACACCCAGTATATATTCTTACAGCAGTGTGCATTGTGCAAGCCTTAGGCAAGTGTTTATTTCTATTTCCACTGCATACTAAGGTGTGCTATTATAAAATATAGAACAGTAAATGACATCAGCACCGCAATCCTGGAGCCCATGAGAATATTCTTCACTTATTGATGGCTACAGGACCCCAAGTGGAAAATAACCTTCGGCTCAAGCTAATCATAATCAAGCCAATCATACAGCTTTGAAGCAGAACAGCAACATTGTAACACAAGACAGGACACCCAGCCTTCTTCATACACGAGGTTCCAGGGCACGTGAAGATGACTGGTGGAAGCAGCAAGAGGACGAGAATGAAATCCAGAAGAGTGAGGATATAGCCATGACGAGTCAGTGGGGGTGAAGGCATTGAGTACTTGCTGAAGTGTCTTTTTTATTTGTAGCTTTTATTTTCTGAGTGGCTCTGCTTTATGGATAACACAAAAAATAAAAAGGAATCCAATGTCAGAAAGTCGCAATGCTCTCAGGGTAAGTGGGTGGTATAATGCACTTTTTCATCTTTAATGCAACTGGGCTGAAACCTGAGTTCTTGCAATGTGCCAGATGCACTGGGTTACAAGCCAACCCTGCGTGACTGGACAGAAAGCAGCACACCTATACAAGCTTATTTACACTTCAAATACACTCTGAGCTGGTGCAGCACAGCGGGAAGGAGTGAACCTGTCCTAATCCCCTCTTTTTAAAGGTTACATGATTGCCGGCTGGGTGGCTGTTAAGTCTGGTGCTCATGTGTTCCCTCCAGAGTCACAGTTTATTTTCTGTGTGGTTTATTTTGTGTGAGCCCCTACAGTTCTACACTTTTAACAGAAGAAGTATTTTAATTCAGAACGTTATGATTCTAAAAATATCATTAGCCAAAAGAGACGACACGTGGACTGTAATACAGTGCATACTTTTAAATCTGGTACATATTGAAGCGGTATGTAAAATTCCCCATTAACGACCCAACAGCAAAATGAAATCAAAATGTTACCCATGCACAGAACTGTGTAAAACGTAAAAGACAATGACATTCAGCAAAAGATTAAAAAAGCAACACCACCACAGTTTCCAGAATTGAATCAGTGTCCAAAGTCAGTATTCCAAATTGCAGAATATAGTGCTCAATAAGACCCTAATGTCACAGTTCACTTGCAAATGAAAAGGCACAAAAGCAACTAACGATCACTTATTTAAATAAACACGTGCATTGTAACATTGAAGAGATGGGCTTTGTATCAGAAAATGGAAATTTCGTGTGACGGGTAAGTGCATTAATTTGTTACATATATATATACATATATTTAATGGGGATTGATTTTATTCTTAATATAAGGGTGGTAAAATGAGGCTGACGTGCGTCTGGATAACAGATACCCGAGTGTTGACTGTATGGCAGTGCTTGACCTTCAATGAGTACCTATTATAATGCAACTGTAAAACCAGCAGGCTCTGTGCACAATAAGTCTAATGTGAGTTTGTAATGGTTGACAAAGAAATAGCTTTGAAAAGCTTAACTAGACAGCTAAATGGATTAGCACAATCAAGGTTAAGGTGTTTGTGCATGATGTTGAAAACCCCCATTAAGAAAATGCAAAAGGAACAGCGATCGAGTACTAGCCCTTAACATTTACTGGAAAGCGTTCCGAGCTCTGTGCCTTGACAAAGAAGTGCATGCTGCGTTCATTGTACTGTATGAAGCCATTTCATTAGCTGATCAATCAGATCCTTTAAAACAGCCAGCTCATTAAATTATGCATCCAGTTCATAATGCAGTGTATTGTCTAGTTTGACTGGGGTTTGTGGATGCTGTCAGTGTGAAGTGTAGAACCCCTCTGTTGTCTCGTTCAAGAAGAAGAAGAAGAAGAAGAAGAAGAAGAAGAAGAAGAAGAAGAAGAAGAAGAAGAAGGAGGAGGAGCGGCTCCAGAATTGTGCAGTTTATGAAAATATGAAACCCTGAAAAAGATTGAAGTTACAGTACATTACTTGTATTATTTCGATTACAACCTTTTTAAATACCCCTTCTGTTCTTTAACTTCTAAGACATTTCCAGCATTACTGTTTTCCATGTTTGGACACAGTATTGTGCAGGACACATACACGATGCTCCTTTTCAAAATGTTATCTTGTATAAACATCTTAAATAAATAATGAAAGCAGATGAGCTAACCAACCAACCAACAAATTAACAAACAAACCTGTCGCATCTGGGAAACCAATGCAACATGCCAATGCAAGCATGCTTCACGTTACTATTCCAAAGAGTGATAGGATCTGGTTCTAGCTCTGGAGATCCAATCACTGAGAAACCTGAGAAATAAAAGCAACCAAGAAATATGGAGGCACCAGACCAGAATTGTCACCTGTTTGGATTCATGGAATTATTGCACAGCAGGACACAGCAATTCACAATTCTGGTGCTGCATACGCTCTGCAATATGACTCCAAAGCACAGAACACCACAGCTCGAGCTTATTCACATAGCATTATGCTGTTGCTCACCTAAACAGTTTGCAATCTGCATGACTAGCAACAGGCCTCAGCTAAAAGGGTTTAAATTGACAATGCAGTCGTATTGCAATGATTAGCACAGTGAGCTACCATGGCATGAGCCATTGCCACAATGGCACCACAGAGGCTGCATTCAAATTCTGTGAAGGTAAGTGAATGACACATGCAGTACAACCGGCCACACATACTCAGTGGTGAGATTCAGCACTGCGCGTTGATTCCCATCTGCAGGAATGAGCCTGCGAGGAAATGAGTGTCAACCTGTCTTCATTATTATGCCTTCAGGACACCGGGCTGAAAACTGACAGAGATAATATGACAGTGCAAAGTAAACAGGTGAGTAAACAAAGGGTTTAACATCAGCGACACTAATCCCTTCCTGGGCCCTGCAGTGAACACAACGCTGCTGCTTTTGAGCCTGTTCCTAATCCAGCAGAAGCATGCCGGGGGATCAAAGCCTAGCTTGAAGGTTCCTGGAGTTTGTGGGACGCTGTGTTTGAAAACTTGCAAATAAATAAATACAAACTCTTTTTGACACGGTTTACACTAACTTCTTAGACATAGACTGCATGCATGCACTGAGCTTTTAAAACACAACAGTATACTTTATCACAATTGAAAGCATGTCTAAGGGTTTCAAGAATCCCCAACCTTGATCAATTACTCAAAAATGGTCTTTAGAAAAAGACTTCAAGCTGATAAAAATACTGGTACTACGAGGAATAACAATCAAATAATAAAATGTTATGCAGAGTTTGCAATTTAATTTATCTTGTGATCTAACATTTTTTATCTCGACATTTTATTATATTTTTTCCAGGGCTTGATTTATTAACATCATCATGAGCCTTGTGGTTGAACAGGAGTTAATAATATGCAGATGCACAGCATCTCTGGGAAACACCTATTAAGGTGAATCTGTCAAGGGGCTCAGTATCTTGTACCAGCCACTGGGTGCTCTGTAACAAAAGCCGACCTCCCCTGAGCAGAGGCTTGTACCCATTGACTGTCACTGAACTGTGGCTAGTACCTCAGTGTGGTTTACCGTGGCAAAGGCAGAGAAAAGAATAGGCATGTCTGAACAAGGGAGAACAGCTGAAACATGCTGAACAACAGCACAGCGTTTAGTAAATGCATAGGACCAGAACTGGAAAAGAATGGCAAACTGAACAATGACAGTGCAGACTGTGTGTGTGTGTGTGTGTGTGTGTGTGTGTGTGTGTGTGTGTGTGTAGTGCCGATATAGATATATATATATGAGTCACAATTTGTCTTCCAAAAATAGCCCATTCTATATTGTAGCCTCTATTTGTGTTTAATGACCGTTTTTGTACCATTTTGCTCATCCTTCGTGCGCTGTTTTTTGTTTTTTTTTTTACACATAATATGTGCACAAATAAACAAAACTGTGAATGCCATTGGCTGGTGGCACGTCATGTTGCTCTTCGTACTACATTCCTTTTTCTATAGCTATTCATCTGCTAAGTCGTTGGTTTTTGGCCTCATCGACCCTTTCTGTGCATTTCTGTGCACATCTAGTTGATTTATGGCTGCAGTTTATCTACTGAATGCAAATACTGTACCAGCAGTGAGGGAACAATACACACGCAGTTCAGCTCAAGCAAACACTTCTCCAGGGGAGCAATGTACAGTCAAATGCAGTCGGAAATTCAAAGTGCACATTTTAATTGGATCAAGAGCATCTCTGAAAGGGTACACACAATATGTGTGTACAGAAGCCATGGATTCCATTTGCAGAGTACGGTTACAATACAAACTCCGAAGCAAATAGAATATATACTGTTGCCTTCTGGACACTGAAAAAAGTGAGTAAAAAACCAAACTAAACCAAAAAACACCTGTGTACCGAATCTGTACTGCTCTCTCATTTACAACAAATTCCCTGCTGGACAGCAATCAAATTCAAGACATCAGCCACCAACCCTTTTACAGCATTTAAAACAAAAACACAATGGATCACAGAGTGCAGAAAATCAATATGAATAATTAAATTCTGTTGAGATGGGTTTAACTTTTTCTGTGTATAGATTTATTATTATTACTATTATTATTATTATTATTATTATTATTATTATTATTATTATTATTATTATTATTATTTTACTGTTCCCATTGCTGATTTAAACAGTGAGAAGTTTTAAATTCTGATGTTTAATTGTGAGCTAACCTGCAGTTGCGCGGCTCAAACAAACACAAAACGGAAAACCCCTCCAAATCAATGCTGAATTACCCGAAGTGACATTCACTCGATCCATATCATTTTATTAATCACCGTGCCGGCGCTGGCCCCGGCTCTCCCGCTGATACTCGCTCAATTGGAAAAGTTGAATACATGAAACCGAAATGAAAACACATACAAACAGTAATTGTAACTGTGGTAATGTGCATCACCATGGCGACAGCACTCGAAATCATCCATCATTTAAGCATTACGCAAACCTATTGCAATGTACAGCTGAAGAGATATATTGCATTACTACGAGAGTAATGTTATACGTTTTTATAGTAACCATGCATCAAACACGTTTCCCTCGCTCAACAAGAAGCCTTTATATACTCACACAGCACCTCCCAATCTTATATCTGGAATTACATTTCTCCCTTTGTGCAGTGCGGCCTTTTGTTTGCCGTTGAGGTCAAGGCATCTTATTGAGTTACCAAGTTATGTTGAAAAAGATATTTTTAAATGAATGCAATTTAATGTACATTACAAACCCATTCTTTTTAAGATTAGCATATGAAAAGGAAAAGAGACTGACTGCCAGAAGAAAAAAAAAAGATACACATCAGAGGATAATGAAAAGACACTTTCTAATAGAAATGGCATTTTAAATGTGTGACCCGTTGTTCCTTCCTTACACATAACATGCCATTGATGTGCTTACTGTCCACCTGCCTGCCTGCCTGTCGATCTCTCAGGCTCTAGTATATTGGCTTTCATCTTTAGATTGAAGCTTGGTATTATTTATTAATATGAAAATAAACTACAAGGCAAACTGTGCGACAAAGTTTTTTGAGGAATGCGATGCTGCATGCAAAACTAGTTTGAACTTACTATACATTCATCACTGTTGTCTGGCAATTGACTTTTCACAGTCCATATTCCTCGCCATGGACAAAACTTCAACACATATTGTCAGTGCAATAAAATGTGCCATGAACCCTGGTCATTGATGAATGTTTCAAACATTTTGTCCCTATGGTAGTCAGCATTTATTTCAAATGGACATGAAGCAGTTTTAAATGGCATGTTCTTATCATGTTTGCCGTATGCAATCAATTGCTTTCTTTATATTAGTGAGCACGGGCACACGTTGCAGTTAGAAGCTCTCCGAGCGAGTGCAAGCATCACAAAAAAGCAAGGGGGGGGAACCTAGAAAAGAAATTGAAATGTGAAGATCGTTTTCCTCTTTAACATAGCGGCTTTCACTGTGAGACTACTCTCCTGTGTAATTCAAAGCAAGCTAGGTGATGTAGCTGCAATGTAAACACGTTTATTAGCAGCTGTAGCAAGGTGGTACAGAGGAAAGCCTGTTTCTCAGACAGCAAAACACAAATGAAACAAAGCAGCTCTTTTCAAAATGCATTTTGAATGGTTAGGAAGAGGTAACAATACTCCCACAGAGAAGCTGTATTCAGCAATCATAAATGTGGAATAACTATTTTAAAAACAGTATGGGGCACTATAACAAACATAAATGGCCCAGGGACATAAACAAGGAATCTACTAATCAACAAAAAATTATAGAGAAGTTACCATGGACAGCGATCAGAGACCGAACAGGGATGACCACGGGCACCTAGGAGACAACCCAGCCTGTTAAAACATGCAGAACCTAAAACTGGTTATTGGAAAAAGCAAGAGTCCCATAGCAAAACATGCCAACGCTTGTTACACATCAGAATAAGAAGCAGCTGGAAACAAAGTAAAAAAGAAAGTGTTCAAATCAATGGGTTGGAGTTCAAAGGAAAACAAAAATAAAATCCCTCTGCTGTTGCTTCCCTAAAACAGAATTTTTCTATATATATATATATATATATATATATATATATATATATATATATATATATATATATATATATATATATATATATATTATTATATGCCCAGTTTTGTTTTCCCCTCTCTGCAGCAATTCCCCACACAGCTCAGGAGAACTGAAGGTTAGGTGGGTGTCCTACAATGCTGCCACCAAGCCAGCTTCCTCTTTGACACCCAGGAACTGGAGAGCGGATGTCAGCGAACACCCGGCCTCTGGAGGATAAAGGCCAGCCCTTCCAGAGGCTCTGTTATAGCTCGATGAGGAGAAACAGTCAGTGACGGTCCTGCCTCCCTAAACTGCAGGAGCACCAGAGGCAATGTGACACTCCCACCAGCCAGTACCCAAACATGCACTCTCCTGACTGTACGACTCCCCCTGCACACGTGCTGTTACCAGGTGAGCCATTTGGGGACCCCTTTCTCATTATTATTATTATTATTATTATTATTATTATTATTGGATGAAATATAAATAATAACACGATTAAGACAATGAACTTTTAATACAGGGTGTAAGCAAGTCCATTTCTATAACCATTCCTCCCTTAATGTAGCTTTATTCTATAGGCTGACACCATTACCCTACCAAGCTATCAATTCCCAACTGTTCAAGAGCTAATGTTGCCAGAGGCTTTGCATTTCTGCTGCTGTGCTGGTTAAAATGAGTTTCCTAATCCTTTCCAATGCCAAAGAGGCTGTGCATGTTTCTCAGATCTCAAGAGGAGTGCTGTGCGTATTTTAAGTGTGTTAATTTCTCTGTGTAGCCCTTCTGGGCCATTCAGGAAACATCTTTAACGTGAATAGGAGTATATAATGCCCCAGAAGTAAAGACCCTTATCAGGCTTGCTTAGCTCTGTGCTGAAGGGGCATACAGCATATTCACTGAACAGCCTTACACTGTTGCACTGTCTGCACCGAGGGGCACAGATGGCACAAGTGCTTCTCTCTCTATATATATGCATGTAAAAACAGTGATCAGAGGAACAGACAGACCACCTCTATTTATCCCCACACTTGAATGCTGCCAAAACCCTTTGCTAGTGCCACCACAGCTGGATAAGTGGTTCTCCATACATATGTAAAGATCTATGTGTGACATAGCGACAGACAGACGACTGTATAAGGTAATGCTGTATATTTAAAAAAAAAAACATCTCATGAATTCAACTGCACAATGGTGGTGTATGTGGCACTTAACAACACGTTAGGGAGCTATTTAGCCCTCCTCACTTGAGTATTCTCTATCGATTCTATTATCAGATGCTTGAAAAATAAATTCTGATCTCTAAAAATATAGGACGAGCTGAAGATAAATGAACTGTTAGAAGTAAGACACACGAGATGATAGACTGGCTGTGCACTTCGGAGAACCACACTGTGCTTTTCAAAGCTCATTACGACACCGCAGTCTAACGGCTGGAACCGGAGGCTGACCTTCGAAGCACTTACATGATCAATTCAGCCTTTAGATGTGATTGATGGTTAGAGAAGAAATCCACAGGCTCACAGTGCAAAGACACACACTTACCCTCACCAAAACCACTGGACTGGACGTCGTTCAGTGTCAGTGTCAATATATCTGTGGGTTTAAGTGTCTTTATTAATGTTATCTCTTCAGTACAGCACAATTCCACTGGGGACCTGTCAAGTGATTCTTTATTTAAATATATACCAGTAATATTAAAGGGTGCACATACAGCCATGTCATTGTCAGTAAGGTGTAAGGCCTTGTCAGTGACTAAAAAAGCTCTATAGCCCCTTGTGCGGTTGAGCCTGGCTCTTTTGCATAGTGGTTAAGATGCTTGCTGGCAGAGTGCTTTGTCACTGGTTCACGCCCAGTCTCAGCCCTGTTACACTACAGTACATAGATCAAGGATATCTCTGCTGAATTGTTTGTAAAGGAGCACTTACACAATGCCACGAGGTTCAGTATCAAAGCGTTCCTTCATGCATCGCAAGTCTGCAGGTAAAGGCACCTTGAAACTTGCATTTTGGAATCTGAAAGCAAAATAGTTGCCATAGTAACGCAGCCGTTTGTGGCTGAGAGGGGAGAGTTCAGGCTTCAAAGAAACCCCCTTTTCTTTTTTCCGTTAGATGATTTTAATGATGCACCAAAATGCCTGTCCTAGAAGGGTGAACATCATTTTATTTGAGTTTGGTTTTGGACGGAGTGCCAGGAGAGACTCTTTATCAGAACTTGTGCTAGCTTCCTTGTAAGGCACTCCCATTACATCTCTTCAACCAGCATGACCAGTTGAAAACCAGCATGACCATGACCAAGGCAGATCACTGGTATCACTGGTATCTCCAAATAGCTTTAGGGCCCATGGTATTCCAACAGTCATCGTTTACCATCCCTATCACACATTGAAGCTTCCCAAGTAATCCACTGGGAATTTGTAGTTTTAAAAGCAGCAGACCATAGACGCTGGCAGTGAAGAAGACTTGGTTTATTTTTAAACTAAACACAAATGACTTGTTAGTTATCTTCACTACTATAACTTTGAGAGGCTGTGCGAGACTGTCTGTGGACTAGGTTTAATTCAAACTGACATATCGCCTGTTCATTCGGAATATGAAAGAGACGACACTTCAAATCCCTTCTACAGATAATTAAAGAAGCAGCCCACCACTCCCTTTGAAGAGCTGCTGCTGAGCTTCCTTCCAGGTTGGAGATTCGTTGTTTGCCATATTGCAGGATGTAAAAAAAAAAATGTAAGCAGAAGACATAAAATAAAATTTAAAATGAAATGAAAATGAAACTTCCCCTCAGCACATGGCAGCAGTGAAAAAAAGTTTCTGGTTTCTCGTATTGTAACTAGAAAAAGCCATTTGTACTTCTGCCTGAACAGCTTTACAGCACTCCTTTCAACCAAATAAAAAAAGAGGATAAACCAGTTTAGGACCAGTACCCAGCTCATGTGCTGGTTTTACTATGACTCCCAGTACGACCTGAAGTTTACAGCTATCCTGTATCAGTGGCATGATTTTCATCGTTAAATAAGGTGTATTATTTAAAACCATCATTGAAAATCATACAGGGGCCTTAAAAGAAGTCAATACAGAGACATAATTATTTAAGAAAGACTCAGCATGCTTTCGACAGAATGGACGACGATACAAGATTGCAATAATTACGTAAAACCATAAATGGCCTTCTGTGGCGGTCAAGGGTGGTCAGCGGCAGAAATAGCAAACCCCAGACACAGAACTTCAGTTTTAAGCACTTCTGTGCGCTTTTATTTAACACAAACAAATACAAGGTTTAAACAAAACTCTTTCTTCAAATAAACTATCACATTTAAACAAAATGGCACCCAAGCTACAGCTATCCCTGTGCAGAGCAGAAAGCACCTGCTGCTCTCAGCCCTTCTCTCCCAGCCCTTCCTCTCTCTGCCCCCCCCCCCCAACAAACGTTTCATTGTGTATTTTATAGGGTGTGGCTAGCAGAAATCGACTTCAATTATTCAACTGTCACCTGGCCACATCTCACACTTTTCTGATTAACTAATACAACAATTACACAACAAAACAATGAAACCATGCGAGGTGGCTGCGCAAAGCTGGCTCTCTTGGTTCCAGTGTCCTTCACCAAGATGGCCACTGGCCACCAGACCCACACGCGCGTGTACCCATGTGCGGAGCCTCTGCTCTGTCACAGCTTCCTTGAAATGAATATTATGGTTGAGAGATGCTGGGAAATTCAACTTCATTTAATTGCAAAGAGATGCTGGGAACTGCATCCCCGGGTCCAATGAACTGACATGACAGAACGTCTTATCTAAGAATGGAATGGAAAAATGCCGTTCTCCGATATGCTTCCTACTGCTAGGAACACTTTACCTGTCAATGAGTGCTGGTTTATCTGAGCCACTTTAAGCGAATGATTAATGATTATTTGTACACAGGATACCGAAGCCACAGGAGAAAAGCAGATACTGTAATTAGATTGTCTGTCTCTGCAATTGTCTGTATTATTAATCTGTATTATGCTTCATATTTGGGAGCATTCTGTCGAAAGCATGCTAAGTCTTTCTTAAATAATTATGTCTTTTTATTTTTTCGGGATGCATAACAAATATGGCAATTTATTAACAGTTGAATAAGTTGCTAAGAACCTTGAACACTTTTGCTACGCACCAGAACAGATAGCACTAGGTCTCATGAATGGTAGCAGGTACATGCATAGTCATATATCAAGGGTAATGCTTTAGCATGTAGACATGCTGGTGGCAGGACATTGGTTTGGAACAATGCACCTTTGTAATGCATTGCGAACCAGCTGCTGGTGGACTGGCAAGAAAGTCTTACTGGTTTCTTACTGGATATCCAGCAGGCATGAGAAACCTCACAAGGTTTGCAGCAATTCCATTTTTTTCCCCCTGCGTTTTTCAGTTAAGGGATTTAAGGAATTTAAGGGGGTCCTCACAAAAAACCGGGGTCCCTTATGAGCCGATCAGGTCCGTCTGTCCACCTGCCATGTTCCACAGGACAGCATGATAACTGGCTTGATTGCGGGACAGTCTTCATAACGTGTTCATGATACACTTGCGTCCTCTTGTAGACGTTTCGGTTGACATTTGGCTAAAATCTGATAACTTTCGATTCGATGCAAGTATTTTAACCTCGTGATTATTATGCTATCAGGACGATGTTTCTGTGATTTGATCTGAGGTTGAAGTGAGTTCCCTGCGAGAACCACTGCTTTGCTCAATAGTAATTTTTTTACCTGAGGGTTTTTACTGAAAGCATGGTCAAACCCATCAAGACAATGTAACCTGACTGTAATATGCTTTCAGGTGTCATTCTCACGCACATGTGTAGGGGTATTTCAGAACACTCAGAGATATGTTCTGCAAGAATCAGCTAGGTGTGTTCTGCACCTGGGTTCTGTCAGCTGCATGTCACACCAGTGCTGGCAGAGCTGCACAGAGGACTGTCTCAGCGGGCGGCCGACCGCCAGACCTGTTCAGCAGGAAGCTCGCTGAGAAATCTAACCTCAATTCCTTGTGAAGAATGTGTCATAGTATCTCACTATGTTGAGAATATGCGTGGGAGTCATGGCACACTGTGCAGAATGCTGGCACCCATCAGCATTGCCTTGTACCAGTGCATTGTGGGACTCTTGAACAGTAATGTGGCACTTTCCTCTGCTTATACTGCATAATACCAGGGTTTAATGATGCTTACTATTCCATTTGTGATCTGTCGTTTTCACTTCGTCTTTGCTTTGCTAAACTCTATTTGGTAACACTTTGAAGTATCTCTAATTACTGTGAATTTACATAGTGGCAACTTAGTCAATACATGTGTGCTTAAACATCATTACAATGTTACTATGCATAGTTACAATGTACTTCATGTGCAAATCTTTTTGCACGATATGTGCAAGCACACAATTATATCAGAAAAGGTTTAGGGTTAGGTTTAGACTTAGGGTTAGGGCTAGAGTTATAGCATGGAAAGAAATGTATACATTAGGTATATTGTAACTATGTATAATAACATTGTAAGTACACATGCAACTAGAGACACTTAATGGAAGTGTTACCCTGCATTCTTTAACAGTGCTATATCACGATGGATCTGTGTGTTACCCTGCATTCTTTAACAGTGCTATATCACGATGGATCTGTGTGTTACCCTGCATTCTTTAACAGTGCTATATCACGATGGATCTGTGTGTTACCCTGCATTCTTTAACAGTGCTATATCACGATGGATCTGTGTGTTACCCTGCATTTTTTAACAGTGCTATATCACGATGGATCTGTGTGTTACCCTGCATTCTTTAACAGTGCTATATCACGATGGATCTGTGTGTTACCCTGCATTCTTTAACAGTGCTATATCACGATGGATCTGTGTGTTACCCTGCATTCTTTAACAGTGCTATATCACGATGGATCTGTGTGTTACCCTGCATTCTTTAACAGTGCTATATCACGATGGATCTGTGTGTTACCCTGCATTCTTTAACAGTGCTATATCACGATGGATCTGTGTGTTACCCTGCATTCTTTAACAGTGCTATATCACGATGGATCTGTGTGTGTTTGTCTGTCATTTCTCTACTCATGGAATAAACCCTTGCATATGTTGTTCCAGTTAGTTCACATTAGAAATATTGTGAATGCCACGTCATCCCTTCCTAGAGGTAACTAATTGCTTCTTGAATGATCCCACAGTCCCCAAGGTATCTAAATCCATGATCCGACTCTTTATTAACTTCCCAATCACTCCACCTGCTCCTCTTTTCAATATGCAGCTCAATTGCAATGCACTTTGCATAGGGATTGAGACGCTTCATGCTGGGAATAGCTCTTGACCCAAACTGTACCATTTAGCTTCACTAAACAGATTGTGTGTGTGTGTGTGTGTGTGTGTGTGTGTGTGTGTGTGTGTGTGTGTGTGTTAGGGGACTCTAATAACCACGGATGAACGTGGAAAAGAGACTGGTGGACTGGGTACTGAAATAAATGAAAGGTAAACCATTTATATTATACTGTAAATAGATGGGTCAGAATATACGATCCCACACCCTACAATAAGCCGTCAGTACTGCATTACCTGAGCAGTGGCACCATGTGTTTATAAATACTTCAGGAAAGTGCTATGAAGTAGAAAGACGTATTTTAGAGCAACTATAACACATCTATAAAGCCTTTAAAGATATACATTGTCATTAGTAATATATGCAAGAGCTATTTCATCCTCCTTTAAAACATCTTAAAACCATTTACAGACATAATTAATTATTCATTAATTGAGCATATATTGTCAGTGATCCAGGAGGCAATTTGACGTAATTAAAGACGTCTTGAATTTACAGATATCAGCAGTGCTTTGAGTTCTGCTAATTAATATGTAAATGTTTATTCATCACCAGGCAGTTACCACATCAGTGAAATCAAAGATCAGTTTAGTGCAGCGCTTGGAGTCCTTGGTTGAAGTTAATACTCCAATAAAGCATCATTTAATGGATTTGGACATGTGATTAAAGTGTAGCTATGTACAATTAGAGCAATTAAACTATTGATGAACTGCAGTAAACGAGGACAAACTAGTGAGAGCATTTACATTGTACCAGCCAGAGGAGAGTGCTGCAATACAATTGCATAGCGGTATGCTGCTTGTACGTCTATGTGATTTATCCATTCGTTCTTACATGATAAACATGTTGAAATCTTCAGAATAGATACAAAACAAGAGAGCGAGAGAGAGAGGGAGAGAGATGGAGAGAGAGATGGAGAAGGAGAGGGAGAGAGAGATAGGGGGAGAGAGAGATGGAGAGAGAGATGGAGAGGGAGAGAGAGAGATGAAAGAGAGGGAGAGAGGGAGAGGGAGAGAGGAGAGAGAGAGAATTAAACAGCAAGCAACTCTTTCTCCAGGGAGAATCGGGATTCAACAGGATACTCATCAATCACTGGAAATACTAAACTAAGAAGAAAAGTAATTAATAAACTTGAAAAAAAAAAGAATAATTATGAGCTCATTATTAAAAATAATGAGTTTTCAAGCTTTACATTAGCAATGTGTGTCACAGATGTCTATGGTGAAAGAGAACTATAAGAAGTGCTTCTGAACTCAGGTCAAAGCACTTTCAGAAATGGAGTTAAACTGAGACAGGAACCACTCAGAGTGAATGAAAAGATGAAGAGTACAGCAAACCAAAATGGAATTGGAGGATACTTTAATATTTAATAAATCAGGTATTTCCAATTCATTAATAAGTAAAAAGCCGGCTGTAGAGACGTGGCAGTGATTTTTCAGATACGCTAATTACCCGTATGATGTTTTAGATGCAGCTGCATGCATTTCCCTTTTCCAGAATGACTGTTCATCAAGTACCTTATTAGAGGATCATGCATACTTTATCTGCTGTTGTGAAATATTTACTTCCCAGTATTTACATTTCATTAATTCTTCTGACTCAGGCTTTGTATTTATTTATTGGTCCCGAAGTTGTTCATCAGCAATTAAAACCCCCTAAAAAGCTATTTACATGATTGCCTTGTAAGCGCGTTTAACAAATGACAGAGTTGCATAATTGATGGCAGCAAAGCTGAATTAGAAAGACGAGTCAGAGAGGTATAGATCTGTAAAATAATAAACCGCTGTGCCAACTTGCGCAGGACTGGGGATTTAACTGACCTGTTTTACATGTATGAAAATCAAGGACCACAAAGGGTTTGGAGGAGCTATGTGTTTTTCATACAGAACAACATGCAACGTTTTAATAATGTAATTAGGAGTTCTGATGGCTAGACAAAGCAACATTCAGAGCCAGCATCTCACATCTCATGCCATTATGCAAATGCGAACACCCGCCTTTTATATAAAAAGAAAATATTTGACCCTGAAGTGGAATTACCGATTAAAACAATGTGCTCCGCAGAGAGAGAGAGAGAGCGAGAGAGAGAGAGCGAGAGAGAGAGACAGTTAAGTCACAGCATCGCACCATCTTGCACAGTATCATTTATCTGCTCAGTCAGTTAATTACAAGCAATTCATTACATGAGTCTACATGCTTGACTGGACCAGGGTGTGTGCTAGTGTCTTGGCACCAGTTATGTAGCCAGAGAGCTTAACGAAGGTTTCAGTCCACCAATTTGCTTTAGTTATAGGTTCAACCAGTTCATTCATGAAGAAACAGGAGGTTTGCTACATTTATATTTCTTTATTTAAACCCTAATGTTTTTTTTTACCCCCTGATGTTCTTCCCCGTTTGGAATGTCCAGTTCTTTTTTTTCTCCTCACTGTAGCGATTCCCCACGCAGCTTTGGAGAGCCGAAGGTTGAATGGGACTCCTTCGATACCACGACCGAGCCAGCTCCCTCTCTTACACCCAGGAACTGGAGAGCTACCGCCTCTGGAGGGCACAGGCCAGCCCTGCAGGTGTCTGCTCTGAGCTTACTGGGCGCCTGGCCAGCAGGGTTTGCTGGAGCGTGATGAGGAGAAACAGTCCGTGCTGGCTTCACCTCCCTAACCTGGAGGAACATCAGAGCCAATGCGACGCTCCCTAACAAAGACCGGAGACCCCGCGCCCTCTTGCTATTTTAAATGAATAGCATTAAAGTCATCAGTTAACAAAGACAGGCACTAATTTGTCTATTTTGACCATTTTCATTCACTGTGGTTTGATTTCATATACGCATCAAATCAAAACAACAGAAGGAACGGGGTGTTGTGATAAATTCGCACACGACTGTATGTTCCGTATCTGTGTTTTTTTTTTCCTGCAATGGATTGAAATAGTTGATGAAAGTGCAGCATATGTGAAAATAATACAGCTTAACATCTGACTGCAGATGCATGCAGTGCTACTTCATCACAGGTAGAATAGGATCATTAACATATTGTCAAGCGTGGGTTTAAAGAGAGGGAGCCGTGTGTACTAAAACATCTCCTCTTTGGCGTTTGTTCAATGTATAAACTCTCCTTTTTTTCAGAGTGCTTCAGGGATAGGCATCCTCAATCCTTAGGTGCTGTAAGCAGATTAAATAGAAAAATGACAGCTTACCACGGCCTTCTTTTTATTATAGAGCTTGCTGTAAGGCTGCAGCCTTATTTTCTACCTTACTGTCACCAGAACGACTTATTTAGAAAGGTTAAAGAAAGGGGATGTTTAATGTAATTTCCAGTTCATATTGCTCTACTTTACCTTATCTCTAATGACTGTGTCTTTGCACATCAGTGAGTAGCAGCAGGGAGCACATGTGTTCTCACACACAGCTGCAATGTTACACGCACAGCTATTTTCAATGTTGGTCTTCCATTCAGGAGCAACTTCCTTCTTTAAAAAATAAAATAAAAATGCTTTTCGCTCATGCTAAACATGTTGTTGCTTCAGATAACGAACCTAATCCATGCTATCATCAGAGAAGCATTAATTATGATGATAAATAAACCCAGACTATACAAAGGCAAACACATTCATCTGTAGCCCAGGAATACTCCAGGCTCAATTTAACAATTACTCCTGACCTTTTCTTAAGATTATTCCTGAATGATCCAATCAGACAGAGACAAAGCCCATCACCTGTGATGCATGACTTACAAAGCGCTTGCAACTTGTAATTATGTACTATCTTCATATAGCAACTTATCAATACATAATAGCACCTGCGGCCCCACTGTTCAATCAATAGCAGTACATCACTTCAAACCTGCGATACAAAGTTTGTTAACGCTGCTGCAGTCTATTGATTTGTTTTCAACCTTCTGCGGCTCATTTTGACCAAACTAATGCATTAATTTCACATTTCCACTCTGAAACTCATCTCAAGCAATGTTACAAATAAGAGCCAGTAAACCATGTGGAACAATTTTAATAGCACAGAAGCGTTTTCCTGCTTGCATCAATCTTTTCTTAGATTTTTTTTTTTTTTTACTTTAATTTAATTTTTTTCTATCTTTCCACTGTTGTGTTTCAAATGTCATCAATTATAAACAAGATGTTTTCTTCACACGAGAAGAGGTGATTGTTTTTTTTTTTTTTTTTGTTTGTTTTTGTTATTTATTACTTTACCATTTTGGGGTCTTATGGTAGGTGAAAACCCAAGAGTCAGTGTGGTCCAGTGGTTGAAATTCAGAGCTTGTACCAAGAGGCTACTGGTTCCAATCCTGCCTCTGCCACTGGTAAAACTTCAGAGTATGATTAGCAACAGCATGATCCTTTTTTTACGAGAAATATTATTTTGCACTCCTTTCCCTGATTAAGCTGGATTTTTTTGATTTGCCAGTGTTGGTTAGAAACAGTGTATTATGTCTGGCCAATAGAAATCCTCCTTTGAGGTTAGGGTTAGGGTTAGCATTGGGGTGGGTGCAGCCGGAAGTGATGGTCAGTCGTCATCCTCTATAAGAGATGATACGCTATGTGTCAGCTCTATGAATGCCTGCCTCTCGCAGGCAGTTAATTATGGTACAACAAAACTGATGCTTGCCCTTGCCTGTTTCAATATGCCACCTTCCATTCTTTTTCAGTTCGGGTCCTACAGGCGCAGCCTGGCCAACCCCACCTGAATATATGCTGGTGTGGGATGCCTGTGTAAACGGCAGTGTATCTCCAAGCATGACTACACGTCTACGCTGTTACAGGAGTAAAATATACATACAGAGGTTTGTTTTTATTAAATCAGTTATGTAAGACAGTAAGCTAGCTCACTGAGAAGAGTGGTTCGTTGGGAGGACACTGAGCAGACAGTCTGATGAGAAACGTGAATCCTTTGAACCGTTGGGTCATGAAACAGTTCACCCCTCTAAATCAATTGAAGAGCTTCACTGGAAAAAAAGTCTGTAGAATTACCGCCTCATGCCAGCATACTCTACTTACAGTTCCTAGTGATTGTGTGCCGAGGGTAACAGTGCCCAATACAAGAATAAAAACCTGTTAGATAGAGTCTTATTTCTTATGAAGTATTTTTTCAGTGATCTTTGCCATTTGAATTTTGAGTCATGCAATGACCCGTTTCTTTACAATAGATATGTCGTCAGCATTACATCTGTAAAAAAAAACTGAATGGTTTTACATTGAGGCCGACTGTATCAGTGAATCTCACAGCTCGAGGAGTGGCCAGCTCAGTTCTTTGTGGTGGTCTATCCTTTTAAATCCAGGGTTAATCATTTTAGCAACAGAGGCTGAGACAAACTGAACACCATACTGTTACTGTAAGAGTAATGGCACAACGGAGAGTTATTATTTTATGGCACCATAGTGATGCAATTATCTTAATTTAATTTGGTTGAGAAGGAATAAAGAGAGGCACAGTTACCAGTCCATTAGAAGCATGTTTTATTACACTGCCGTTTCATGTAGATAAATAGACATCATACTGCAGATATAGAGGCCCGCTAATTACAAAAAGAGGTCACGTTTTCTCCAGTTCCCATGGTACTTCATTTGGGATTTTGGGAGAGTTTCATCACAAAGACAATTTGTCCAACCCTTTCTCAAGTAGCAGCGGTTTCTTGTCAAGAGACGCCGGAAATGTTCTTTGCATGTCTTCGTTTTGCCGCAGGGCTGTTCAGCTTTTGGACAGCAGCCATTATGGCGGGCTCTCTTTCTCTGTGAACCCTTAGTTTGTTTCCATGGTTTTTTCCTTTTTTCCTTGTGTTTCTCCTCCAGTCTTTCTCTTCTGCCGAGGCATCCTCTCATCCCTGTTTTATCGCTTTAATCCTTGCCACGCTCTTGAGAAGGTATGAAATCCGATATTAGATAGGACATTTAATTAACACCGTAATTAAAGTTGATCTAATCGTTAGCATACACCTGCTCCACTTCTCACAAACAAACATTGAATTAGACGCTGGAGCTGTTGAGGATGCTTGTGTAAAGTAAACAGTCCTTCAGCCTGAATTAGGTTTCAGCTCCTTAATATGTCAGAAAGAAATTGTTTTTTTTTTCCACCCCACTGTTTTGTTTCACTCCAAATGTTAATTAGACACACAAAGAAAAAGCTAAAACATAACACACAGCTTGTGGAAAAATCGTAGCCTTAAAAATTGTAGTGTTTTCTCCCATTCTTTAATTAACTCTTATTTATTAAACAGAGAAAATAAAATCCTGTCAGTGCTACAAAATAACGTACGAAGAAACACACTGAGAGTGCTTGAGAGAGCTTGAAATATGTCACTCAGTCATCTGGTTTTAGTTTGTGAAATTCACAGGTGTTTTACCTCTTTAAAAAGAAAATAGGAGTTAGTTAATTAGACTTAAATTAATTAGAAGTTAATTAAAATTAGTTAGTTAATTAGCTGAGGTTTCCTACAGTTGCCAAAATCATCACAAGCTAACTCCCAAGTAAAAAGCCAGTTCTTGAAGGAATGCACTGATACTGGAGCAAGCCTGTGATACTGTAAAACTCCATTTGATTTCATTCTAGTTTTAAACTTCCCTCTGGTTTCATTTGCAGTGTACACATTACACAAAGGTAAAGGACCATGTACAGTATACTTGTATCATTACCCTAGGCCTATAGTAATTATCTAAATCCTAACTGAGGCAAATCTTGGACCCACTGGCTGATGGAAACTTGGCAACAATGCAAAATTAGGAAAGAACGTGCAGCTGGGATTAAACCCAGGACCAGAGGAGGGGCCGTGCTAACAGCAATCAGCAGGAGAGAGCTGAACTCTAACCAGCCTCTTCAAATCCCCCACTATTAGACCCAAGATTGATCACCAGCTCGCACATACAGAGCTGCAGACTGGCTCTACTGTATGTACAATCAAATTGACAGTTCTGTCAGGAATCTCGCAAACAGAGTGGATAAAATCAGCCCAGTGACCTCTTTCTCTTGTTTTTTACTTCTGCAAAATGAATAGTTAACATGTATTACAGTGGAGCTGGTTGGGAAATGTTCCTCGGATGATTAAAAAAATCCACAAGCACCAAATTGTCTTTCTTAAAATAACAATAAAAAAAGGAAGTTGAGCATGAAACAGTATTTTCCAATTATCTGTAACGAATAAAAGAAACTCACTTTGCAAAACGTGCATGAGGCGCGGGGTGGCCAGTCTATTAGGCTCTTCTGCAGTTTCCTTGATAAATCTTCATGCTCTGTGAAGTTCAGCTCACCACAGATTTGGAGAATGTTTCCTTGTGTCAGGTAATGCATTAACTTACTGAAAGGTCGTGATTCGGGCTGTGAGTGAGAAATGGGAGAGATGTGCGAGGAGGTATAGGGATACAAATTCATCAGTATGGAGCTGCTTCAAACCCCCACCCCACCCCACCCCCCCAATGATGCAAAACAGTACCCACAGATGGATGCATTCAATAAAAGCAGATCTGATTACGGGAGGAAAGCCATTCTTTTAACCCTCATCCTTTGACAGAAACATATAACAGTTTCTTGGATGACCTATTTCAATCTGGCTTCAGTCAGAACTCTTGTGATCAGGCATTTTAGTTTGCTTGGTTTTGGTACTTGTCTTCCTTTTTGGGGGACTTGGTGCTGCCTCGAAATTTTCATTGCAGCTGTTCAACTGCCAGCCCTGCAGGCGAGGCCAAAACTGAGGTGGTGAGGCATGGACTGGAAACAAGGAGTAGATATACATGTACTTGTCTTGAATACTGCCACTGAGGTTGATGGTTGCAGTGATTTCCCTGTCAATCCAATGTTATTTGTTTAGAGTATTTCAAGTTTAGAGTTTGCTGCCTGAACCTTTGCATAGCTTTACAATGCCTTCATTTCATACTGTCTTTGAGTTTGTAATTCATTACCATTACAGTCTTCCAGACCTGTCACTCACCCCACCCGTTTCTTCTTTAACAAAGAAAACAAATCAAAGAATTGCTGATGTGTTCAAATGGTTCATTTCTGCAGCATGCCAGGTCCATTCAGGAAAACAAAACAATCCATACACCCATCTATAAATAATAAAACGACTGGAAGTGAAACATTTGTAAAAGCAGCACACTCTGCGCTTCAAATAGCATTTCTGCCTGAAATCATACTTTCATGTAAACGCAGCCAGCCAAGCGTTATCCAAAGAGTGGCGGCTGTTTTAAGGAAGGGGGTGTGAGCGACAATACGAGGTCTTCATTTTTATTTCAAATGAATGCAGCTTTGTCTGCAGTTACGCTGTATCATTAAGGTCTAATATGGTTTTGCTCAACCGGCAAGTGCTAGAGTCTTAGGTCCATTGCCAATGCATTCTCTCTCTCTCTCAATCTACAAGGGTCACTTACAATATACACATTCTTTTTATTTTCACACGAGGCAGTGTGCACAGTGCCCCATGCACACACCACCACTAAGCAAGCGTGTTTATAGCAAGACATCATTTTTAGTCACGCAGACTGCGGCATAATATTGCTGAAATTTCCTTTTTACCTTTTGACCGCCGATGTAATTGCAGACAGTAGAGGGAATCAGCAGCAGAGTTAATTCGATATCGACTGGGTTTTTCTATTTGGTTGTGCAATGCAGATGAAGACATGCGGTACCAAAAACGTGTTTGCCACTTATAGATTCTTTATATTTACAATGACTCTGTGATTGCACATGTAGTTATATGATAATTGCATTGTAAGAAAACTGAATACAGTAATTACACGAGACACAAACAACTGCCTACATTGTTTCATTAATCAAGAATGCTGTTACATTGTAACTACACAACTGCACAGTGTGCGTAATTGAACTGAGGCACGTAATATGAAATGTTGTCGATTATTTCGTGAGCTGCAGCCACGTTAATGTCACGAGCTGTGCATTCCTAGTGTTGCAGCCTTGATTATATAAAATGGTATTGATGAAACTTTTAAAGCATGATATATGAATTGAATTTGTGGCTACAGAGATATAAAATAACTTCATTTGATTAACTCTACACAGAAAGATAAGAAAGCAGCTAGACTGTGTCTTCTGAGTACCAGTAGGACCGACTAAAGCAACAAATTGGATTTTTAACGAGATTTTTTTTTTATTTTATTTTATTTTTTAACAAGGAGTTAAACGTTTACATGAGCCAATAAGCCTTGGAAATTGCTGAATAACTTCATTAAATTATAAAGGCTGCCATGCTTGGATAAATGTGACTTCCCAAATGTCACAACGTTTACAGAAATTGCAATCAAAACGGGTATATGCTGTCTTTCTCATTAAAAATGAAGAGTTTAGCAAAGTTCTTAACCCTTCTCTATTGAAGTGTGCAGGATGTGGGAGGCAGGGAAACAAAAGAGTATGAAACAAATTAGAGACAATGAAGAAGAAGAAAAAGAACACTCCAATAAAACACTTGTGCCTCTGATGACTGTGTATTTACACAGTGTTACACAGTAAACACATGCACACTTACACATCGGTGCAGTGTGATTGTGCACAGTTACAATGGACTGAACATGTTCTTCTTTTTGGTCAGGGGGTAAGGGTTAAGGGGGTTAGGGGGTCATGGTTAGGGTTAGGGGATTATGGTTAAGGGGTTAGGGGATTATGGTTAGGGTTTGGGTTAGGGGGTTATGCTCATGGTTAGGGGGTTATGGTCAGGGTTCAGGGGTTATGGTCAGGGTTAGGGGGTTATGGTTAGGGTGGGTTAGGGTTGGAGTTAGATTTACAGTTAGGGTGAAGGTTAAGGTCAGGTTTAGGGTTATATTATGCAAAATGTTTGCACATTGAGTACATTGTAACTATGCAGACTAACATTGAAAGTGAGTTTAAGTACACATTTACTAAGTAACTGCTGTGTAAATACAGTGTTACCAAAATAACTGGCTTTGAGTTCATATTATATTCATACCAATACCTCTATACTACTTATAGTAAACTTTTCACTCAGCTTGTATCACTGAGTGCTTGAAATTATTGGTACAGATTTTGCTTTTAAACAGTGTCAAAATAAAATGCTGCCCCCTTGTGATCATCCCCAGAACACTCTGCAAAGCAGCTCTTAACTCTTAGAAGCATCAGCGGCACCGCTGCCCTCCTATGCCTTGTGCTGAAGTTCACATGGCTCTTTGCTGGTTGTTAACACTTGAACATATTTATACATGTGACCAGACTGCAGGAAACCCGCTGCTAGAGTTTGATCTGCCTGCTGTTCTGAAGCGAGATGACAAGAAAAACTGACTGAAGCTCATTAAGATAGTTGTTAATACTTTGCCTCAAGAGGGAACAACAATTCTAATTTCACTTGGCAGTCCCAAACCCAAAGCAAAAAAAAACAACAACCCTCATTAGAACCAAAGGTGAACATGCTGGTGTACAAGAACGGCTAAATTATTATTATTGGTCTTCTGACAGCTTGCACGCACGCACTAGCTTGCTCTGCGCTTCTGGATATTTGTCATGTTATCAAAACATGTTTCTGTGATTAATATTTCATGCCTGGGGTGTGTTCTCCACTGACACTATAATGTTTCAAAGCAAGATTTTAGGAAGCAAAAGTGTGCCATAAGGATGTGGGTGACATTCTATTGTTTGGTTTGCATTTGTTACATCACATATTACAATATTAGTTCAATGAGTGAATTCAACCTTATTGTTGACTGTGGAAATAGCCATAGCTTTCAAGCCGATCTTTTGAAAAAAGGTCCCAAATGTGAGAACCATGCATTTAAAATATATGAGAAAGCATACATACATAAATACATTACAGATATAGTGGATGGGTTTTTTTTTGTCATATGAATTGCATATTTAAAATATGTGACCATATAAAAACACTCCAACAATGATATCTAATTATTGTTGATGTGACCAAAATATTTTTGTATAAAAGAATAATATTTCAGCATTGCTGTGTTAAAACACACTAGAAAACATTAGCACTGTTTTAGACATCTGGTCTACATCAGGAAGTGCTTCCCACAACAAAAAGCCACCTAGAACAAGCTTAATGGCCTCATCACGGCGTTCATTTATCCACACTGTACCAGATCCATTCATTGCAGCAAAATGACTTGGAGTCCCAATGAAGGAGAGAGCTAGAATGATTCCACTTGTCCTGTCATTCTGCACAGCTCCAGAGCAGTAGAGAGATTCCACTTGTCCTGTCATTCTGCACAGCTCCAGAGCAGTAGAGAGATTCCACTTGTCCTGTCATTCTGCACAGCTCCAGAGCAGTAGAGAGATTCCACTTGTCCTGTCATTCTGCACAGCTCCAGAGCAGTAGAGAGATTCCACTTGTCCTGTCATTCTGCACAGCTCCAGAGCAGTAGAGAGGGATCTGGGAATAAGGAAAAACCCATGCTTGACTTACTGTTGCAGATGGCTTTCACAGACACATGTGTGCGGATGGGTTATTTCAGCTTGACTGACTTGCCTTATGCTGCTGTATATGATAGGTGCTCCGATGCCTGACGATTTCACATCTCTTGGAAATCATTCGAAACTTTCAATATGTTTGAAATACATTCCAGCAATGTAGATTGCACAGCTATAGCTGTAGCAGTGTCTGGGGCACACCATGTCACTTTTCTGGATTCCCTTTTCAAATCGCAGGACAGGCTTGGCCACCCAGCAGCATGGATTGCAGTCCCACAGGTCAGCTTCTGTTCCAGTCCCCGCTCTCTGATGGCTGGGAGTATTGGCAGCTCAAGGTCTTCAAATCCCTTGCTCTCAAAGCACACTTGTGGGGATGATCCAACGATTCTGAGCACAGGCATGGAAGATCACTTCAGATAATAATCCAGGGGTAAAGGAACCAAAGCCTTCAGTATTAGCCAGAGCAGGGGGGGTATAGTAAGGCTAGAGGGTAACACTTTACATGAAGCGTCTCTAATTACTGTGTATTTGCATAGTAGTTACTTAGGAAATACATGTGTACTCACTCGTAATTACAATATTATTATGCATAGTTACAATGTACTTAACGTGAACATCTTTTTGCACGATATAAGCAAGTGCACAATTGTATCAGAAAAGGGTTAGGGCTAGGGTTATATAATGCATTGTAACTCTGCATAATAACGTTGTAATTATGTGTAAGTACACATGTATTTCCTAAGTAACTACTATGTAAATACACAGTAATTAGAGACGCTTCATGTATAGTGTAACCAGCTAGAGCATTGGGATGTATCCCCGACCATGGTCTTGTTAGCCGCAGGATCTTTATTATCATCCAACTGTGATGAACATATTTCCTGTACCTATTTTACAGCCAACTAAACGCCTCTATCCTTACCACACAGACCATCATTATGAATCGTCACATCATTTATTTCCCGTGCATACAATTGCCATAAAAAAAACTACAGTGTTAAAAAAAAACATGAACCCAAAGATATAATAAAGGAGCCTTAACATGAATAAATACACTGGAGCATGTTTAACAGGCCAGCGAGCTCAGCATGAAGTTTCACAGCCTGATGCACATTTAAAATGAGAATATTCTGCACACCCCAATAATTCACCATCGCCAGCAAGGGTTTGAGCACCTGTTTGAGCAGTTTCTGTTAAACAGAAGCAATTAACCTTATAGGCAGATCAGGGCTAGCATTCTGCCTGGGTGCTTCTGGGACAGAGCAACTTCTGAAGATCTTTTTGGCTGTCCTTTAACTTTGGCGTGTGAATTGTGCACATACCCATCTGTCCAGAGTGAGATGGGAATTGACCCTCAGACCCGCAATGGCTGTTTTGAAGTCACAGTCCAGCACTAAGGAGAAACTGAGATATTCTGGGAATACAGAGCTCTCCATGTCCCCAAAGGGGCAACTCTATTGTCTGCAGCCTGTAGGTTTCTAGCTGGCAGCGTTGACTCCACTTCACAGTGTATTTTCAGTTATTTGATGCAAATTGTTTCTGGTGACCTTTGTGAGAGGATGTTTAGCTAGCCTTGACTCTTATGCAATGGCTATGTTAACAATTCAACTGAGGAGCATGACCCAAAGAAGATTAAAGCAAGCAAAACAATGTACATTTAATAGAGATGCAGCAATCAGAGATCGTTTAATCACCCTGCCGATGGTTTCGGAGACTCATGTGCACCCAGGAAGACTCGAGTCTGTATTTGTTTTGTGATGAGAGTTGTCAGACTCTAATTTAAAAATCAGCTGTACTCATGTCTTTTTACAAGATAATTATTAGTTGGACTCTATTATGTACAATAAATGCACATGTTGGCTTTCAGTTTTGTCTGAAGGTTTTTTTGGCTCTTCCTTCTGAATATTAACGTGTTCTCAATGTATCCATTATTTCCTGTAATTAATGACCAGTCCTTTATTCCAGGAGGGAATTGGCACTGTTAGGATTTTAATGAACTTTTTATACATTGTGTAGGCTTGATTTTTCCTTTTTTTCTCACTATTTATTTAACTGTTCAAATGAAGTGTACCTTGACCTTCGCTACCTTTATTTACAGAGTTCCTGAACTGAGATAAGAGTTGACAGTAAGAATGGATGAAAAAGTCTGTTCTTTGGAGACAGTCAAGGGTAGTAAAGTTATGTTTAATACAGAGTGGGTTATAAGCAGGGAAGGTATAATTGATATAATATTTTTGATGGAGGTTCATAAAGATTTTGAATTGATGGTTTAACCAAAGGACCCAACTTGAGTTATTGCGAAAGGTATACATTGTGACAGTGCTTGTTCATTTCCTATTGACCTCCCATTGACTTTAGCTGCACCTCATCAAAGTCAATAACAATCCAAAAGGTTTTAGCAGCAAAGCACCCATGAGGCAGAAACCAAGGCACCCCACTGACCTCTCAAGAGCTGACAATGGGAAATCATTTTGCAATTTCCAAAGATAGAATGCTCTGCAATGATTATCAGCTAGTTCTGTACTTGGATCTTATTGTTAGGTATTTAATAAGCACACAGCTACATGGCTGCTATCCAACCTTTCAAGTATCAGCCTGCAAATTACTTAAGCATTTTGCACATGAATATGTAGCTAATTGCTACCTTTGTGGGAACAGACAGAAGAGGGCGAGGGTGGTGATCTCAGCGGAAAAAAGTACTGTATTTAGCACTGGTTTTAGGAACTTTTTCATTTACAATGCACCCAGAGAATTTGCATTTCTAGCACATTTGCCATGCTTTCTAACTGCCCCTGCAAAACGTGCTTCTGAAAAGACTCCCTAAGGCTTTGTGGGCATTATGTGCTGGAGCCTGTGCCACGCTGGTTCCCCCGCATCTTTTCTCACACTTACTGTTGAGGAGTCTGTCCAGAAACAATTTTTGCAAATAATTATCTACGCCAGAAACAACAACGGAGAATCATACAGAGTACAGACAATAGGAAAGGAAATGAAAATGATCTAAAGTACAAGAGCCAGTGTAATGAAGAATAACAACGGCGTCTCTTTTCTTTCTTTTACTCATTCGTCAACTCTGTTCTGTGCAGATGGGTTTGCACACACGGGCCTGCTAATAGACATCTGCTATTGGAATCCATCAGAGAGCCCACTATAATGGGATTTCAATGGATTCTGTTTATTTCCATGTGTAGAAATCTGTGAAACCCATTGCAAAACCAAGGTGAACTGTGAATTCTCCAGCAGCTATATATATATATATATATATATATATATATATATATATATATATATATATATATATATATATATAGCCTGCTATGCAGTGACGATACAGCTGCTATGCATTGACAAGAGAAGGAAAGCACTTTGATCATTAATCTGTAGCCCTAGCGCTTGCACGTGCATGCAGGATAAACTTTTGAGTTCAATAAAAGCTAAAAGAACTGCTCCAGCCAACATAGAGTGATTTAAAATATTTTTCATGACCAGGAGCAAACATAATAGACCAATCAAGGCACAATGTATGGGGTGGGGGTGGGGGGGGTGGGGATCTTTCTTCTGCTCAAAGATCAAATATAAAGGTCCCATTCATTACTTTCCAATTTTGTCAACAAAAGGACACTTTGTGACAGACAGAACGGATTAAGCCTTGGATAAAGTGCATTTTATCTACAGACGTCTCTAAAGTAAATAAATAAATAAATAAATCAAATCTGCCAGCAAAATGGATTAGGTTTTTGAAGAGATGCAATTTCTTTACACAATAGATGAAACTTCAAAAGCAAAATACTTCAGTCGATAAACAGCTGAGCCACGCAATTACGCCAGATTACAGTAATGAACCCTGTGTTTTTATTGTCTTCCAAATGCTGTGCATTACAGACATGCTGACCATGCTTCTTCTGAATGTGCACAATGACCACCAGGAAACAACGTCCAGACAATGTACAAATCAGAGCTGTGCAAAAGCACAACTGAAAGGGAACGGAGGGAGCAACCGTTGAAGTGCTGCAGATCTGAGATGCTTAGCAAGAGCTGCTGTGTGAGACACTGCCGTCACGGATTCTGTCCTGTCCCCAGTCGGTGAGATGAGAGGAGGTTAAAAGCTCTAAAACCACGAGTTCAGATGAGTTGGCTCTTTTGCATTGTGGTTAAGATGCAGAGTGCGAGGTCGCCCTTTCTCACACAGCCTCCACCGTGGTTTTTAATGCACTGCTCCTGAAACTGTGTTGCGTATCGAGTATGGAATTGTTCTATACAGGCTAACACTGCATATGGTTTGGAGTCTATTATATGATAATAATATAAAAGGGGGCATCTTAGAATAAAAATAAAAACAAGACTGAAGAACACACAGCATATGCTATTCTGAAGTGCAGAGATGCATTGCTGTTAGTCAGTTATTGTTCATGATGTATTCCATGTAACAGTAAAACCCAGAAAGGGTATTAATTCGGCTCTTTTAATTAGCTGTCACAAAACCTGTCAGCTAATGAAAAGCAATTTTCAAAAATACCTGCAATTAATTCCAAACTAGTGTCAGGAGAAGCTCTTGATAAGAAGAAGAAGCCTGAAGGCTGTGTTTCTAACAAGCAATCCTGCGAAGCATCCCACTTCCCTCTGAAACCTCCCCACCTCCACTTTCAAGTGACACTGCTTTTACTGTCCATGAGTGCAGCACTAGAGGCTGGAGCCTTGTGATTCGAGAGGGTGTCTCACCTTCACTAACAGCTTCTCTAACTACGCCAGCACCCGCTTTATCAATCGATACTCTTCAATCATAACGCGAGTGTAACAGGGGATTGAGCTAGGGATTGAAAACGTGATGATTGATGACGTGGGTGTGTGTTCGCTGCTTGATTGACAGGAGACCGAGGCTGGAAGGTTGGGATTGGCACGCCCTGCAGGTGCGCAGGTTTATTTACATATAGTACTGATGAATACACAGGATCCCCACGTGACGCCACCAGCAAAGGGAACATGCATTTACTGAGTAAGTACTACGGAAATACACAGTAATTACAGACACCCACATGTTTCACATGCCTTCCCCTCTCACCGGTTGCAGGTAACAGTGCACCAGCTCTCCGGTATAAGGAGCTGTTAATTCCTGGAACATGACCTTTCACAATCCCTACCTGAGATGACTTTTCAGTAGAATATCGTCCCTCTTAACACCTTGTGCCGGTGGCAATTCCCTTCCTCGGGAGAACGAAATTGATGAGAACGAAATTGGAACCCGCGTCCGTGACCTAGACAAACTATAGAGAGATGAATGAATATCACCAGATCAAACCCCTGTGGATTAGAAGATCTGAAACCTGCTGGGAAAGGAAGATAAGATTGGTGCCAGCTCTTCATCTGG
Organism: Polyodon spathula; assembly: GCF_017654505.1. Classification (NCBI taxonomy): domain Eukaryota; kingdom Metazoa; phylum Chordata; class Actinopteri; order Acipenseriformes; family Polyodontidae; genus Polyodon; species Polyodon spathula. The sequence goes on along the minus strand of NC_054569.1, from coordinate 4,502,396 downwards.
AATACGAAAAGGTGCCAATATAGGAAAAGAGTATATAGTGAGGATCTATGCAAACAGGTTAAAGCAAAGGTATTCTTCATATTTTTTATTTGCTGTGATTGGTTAATTCCCTGAAAAGCTCCATGACAAATCAAACATACAAAAGCACCTCCCAACAGCCAACGAGTGACTTCCAAAGCTTTCAATGAAGCTCTTTAAGAACGCTGCCTTGTCCATCGTGACTGAACCTGACTTGAAGCACAGCGATGCAGTTTATTTATTATTATAAATCCTGTATGAGGAATCAACCAGTCGGTCTTAAGGAATAACCAGCGACATCACTCACAACAACAGCTGATCAACTGCTTTCCACAACCAACAGGTTTCTTGATATAATAATAATAATAAAAAACATCTTTATATAGCGCCTTTCACAGCCCACCACCATCACAAAGTGCTTTACAGAGGCAGGCTGTGCATTATATGCAGAGTCACTTACAATAGGACATTGATTTAACATCTCATCTGCAGGATAGAGCACAAGGAGGTTAAGTGACTTGCTCAGGGTCACACAGTGAGTCAGTCAGTAGCAGAGGTGGAATTTGAACTGAGGACCTTCTGGTTATAAGCCCTGTACTTTAACCACTGGACCACACTGCCTCCTAAGAAAAGGTACAATTAAAATATTAAAATATTAAAATACAGAGCACATCTATTTCAGATTCACTGAATTTGCTTTTTGGTTTCTGTAATTCTTAGCAATCAGTTGTGAACCAGTTACCCAGGGCTTTGTGAAGGGGACTTGAAATTTCACTATTCAAAAAGACAAGCACTTGAGAAACAAGTCAATCCTGCAGCCGCGCTTCTGTAATAATGCCCTGGGAGAAAAAGACACTTAGTTTAGAAATCCAAAAGCAGTTAATGAATGGATACACTTGCAGCAAAATCGAGATCAGGCAGCAGGACTGACAGTGTGGTTCGAATGCATTTTACACCCAGATGCCATAGAAAATAGCTTGAGGAAACCCTTTCAATCTACAGCTTACAGAACTATCACAGCACACAGCAATTGCATTTTGACCTCTCACCAAAAATTGAAATCCTTTATTTTCTGTTCCACTGCTCCCATTTCTCATGCTAGGTTATTTAAGAAATGATTTTTTAAATTTTTTTTATGGACTAAGTAAAATGTGTGTGCATGAAATTATTCCAGGCTGATGTTAATTAATCCAACAATATCAAACTTTTTCTCATACATGAAAACAGATGAAATAACTCCAGTTTTTTTAATGGAGTTATTGTGTGGTAATAGTGATGTGAAACTGTTCTACATTGCCATTATATTCCGTGAACGAAAGCTCTTAAATGGAATGCTCACGTAGCAATGGTTACCGTGGTAATATTTGCTAACGGCTAGCATTAGCAAACACAGACCGAGCGGCAGGAGGTGACCGCGCTATGTAGCTCGATTATTTGATGCATGCAACACATTGGATAGTTGGGTTTACTATTCCTTCTGCTTGTGCAGTTTTAGAAAGGCTAGATGTGGTCAGCTGAGGTTGAAGAAGGCAGTGATTCAATGCAAATAAAATGCACATATATTTTTGCCAATAATACTTGAATTACAGACCAGCTTGGTAAAGAAACCAATTACAGTTTTAAAAACAATAGCAAACAAACTGTAGCCTAAATGAGTTTCTCATTGCAGCAAAGCCACGGTACACAGCATTGGACTATTGATATTGCTCTGCTAACCCTCAGAAACCTCAGAGCATTTTCGAATGTTTTCAATTCATCTGCTTGTGCTTCTGGAGACTTGACCAGGTTCAATAGTCACTTTTCCTTTACACTAGCCTATAACAAGGATCAATGCACCCAGTCCCCCCACACTGTTCCCATACGCGTTGCACGGGGCTGTCATGAAATAAACACGTTTGAACCGTGCACCAATAAAAAGATATAACACATCGTTGATGGTGTGCTCTTGTGACATAGCAGAATGGGAAACATGCATTGGAGCTATCGAGCCAGGCACTGCCATCATGAGCAAGGAGCCCTCTTCTTGTCAATATCAGCTGCTTCGCTGCTGAATTGAATTACCCCCTTGATTTGCTCTTTGCTGCAACACTTCCAGAGGGACCATTATCTATTAAGCAATTCTGCTTATCAGCAATTCGCAGGAACGGTGCGCTATCACTGGGCATTTTGTTTCCTTTAAAAGATTAGGGTCATGAATTTTATCAGGCTGATAATCTAATCTTCCTCTCTATATCAGGGGATCTCACACTCAGTACTTGATTTAAACTTAACTGGGCCTCCCAACACCGAAGAAACCAAAACAGAAAACCAGAGCACAAAATGAGGAACACTCTGGGGAAGCCACTCCGACCTTCCAAAGTCATTGTTTTTTTTTTCCTTAACCCTTTGCAGTCCATTTATTCAGCACTTGTCAGGCATGTCTGGTCCAATTTATTTTCACACGCGCTGTTTAAATTTTTTTTTTTCCCAGAGTAAAACAGGTTTAAAAGGCATTGAATTGCAGAGGGACACATCGTACGGCATCTCCAGCCAAGCCCCACCCCTTGTTCGATTATCATCACGATCATCTTCAGCCGCTATCAATCCACTGCTGGATGAAGGCCTCCCCGAGATTCTTCCACACAAGCCTCTCTGCTGCGTCCCTCACCCACGCTGCTCCGGCGTGTTTCCTAATTTCATATTGCCATCTTCCTGGAGGTCGTCTTCTTGGTCACTTTATATAGCGACAAACTGGGGTAAACAGGGCCTTTTCACATATCTTCTGGTGTAAAGAGAAACACTGGACCACAGAATGAAACCAAACAGGGCGGTGGGATGTGAGAGCTAAGCTGTTTCAATAAGCAGCTGGGAACTGAATGCCACTTAGGGCCGTGCTTGCGTTGTGCGGTAATGGCGTCACTTTCAGATAAGGGCTTTATATTCAAACTTTATATTTTCCTCTTAAATGTCACATTACCCACAAATAAACCACAGCTTAATAAGTGAAAGGGAAAATTAGTTTCTGCTGCTGTCAATATTATCCACGCTAACAAACTACTCCTGACAAATGTACCAGTTCAACCGAAAGACTAAGTGAGGTTCGAGCTGGGAATCACACCAGGGGTATTCTCTCCACTTACTAACTTGCAGATAATAATCTAATCGACTGTTATATACTATAAACACACACATTATACAAAATTAAACAGCAATTCAATACTGTAGAAGCGCTCAGAGACTCTCTGTTTTGACGTTATCTGGTTTGCAAGGAAAGATTGTGTGTTAAACATCTTGAAGTGCTTACATAAAATGCATCACTTAAATAATACAGGACATGTGTCTGCCCTCAGTATTGATTCAGTTGTATTTCAAATCAACAGGGTCCTGCTTCTTTGAAAAAAAAGCTGGTTTCAATTTTAAAGCAGAGGACAGTTGTCGGGGCCGATTGAGACCGGGCTTGTTTTACAAAAGGTACGAAGGTATAACGTCATCATCTCAAAACTCAGTTATGAGAACACTTAGGTGCATCCAGTTCTATAGTTGAGATATTATACAGTCAAACAAGAATAGATAAAATAACGTTACTTCAGACCCATGTTATACACACAACAGATACCATCAATCTCAGGAAGAACGTTCACATTTACACATGAACTACATTGTAACCATGCGTAATAACACTGTAGTTACGCACACATGCATTTACTCTTCTAACTGCTATTAAATACACAGTAATTAGAGACACAATGTAAAACCTTACCACAGAAACAAGCTGCAGTTGTAAAAACACAAATGACACATTCTTACGAGTGACATCTTAAATAATAATTCCTAGCTACACTCATTAATTCTCTTGAATTCGTCTGTAGGGGCTGCCGTTGATCATATAGTGAGGCACGATGGGGTTCGTTTGCTCAACCTGTACCCCCCCAGGGATAGAGCTTTTTACAGGCGTCTGTTGCATCACACAATATAATTGATACAAATTAGAATCTGCCACAGAAGGTTCAATTTTGCCACTTAAACACCTAGCAGAGCATGTGTGATTACACTGCAGCTCTAATTGTTTTAATTGATGCATTCTTCACTTTTGCTGAATTAAAATAATTTGGGTTTTGGATGAACTGAGTCACTTGCTTGTTTATCTGTATTTTTAGTTGCCATACTGTTTTTTCTGTTTTTATAAAAAGGCCAGACGTGTTTTTTTTTCTTTCTCCTTTTGAAAAGTAAATTAATGAATGAAGTGGAAGCTTTGAAGAAAGTGTAGTATCATACACATGTTGACTGGCATTGAGGCTTACAGTGGCAGACTGGGGGCTTTCTTTTCATCCCCATCTGTGGAAATCCCAAAGCTTTAAAACAATCCAGTGCACTGCCATACAACTGATTAAAAACCATTGCCATTTCAGATTATAAATGCTGCACATGCATGATAAACACAATTTTTTTTGACGCAAGTTGGCCACTGAAATATGAAAGCTTGTTGGATTTGAATTCCGGTTGAGCTGAAAGAGATGAAGACGTGCAAACAATGAAACAATATCTTTGCTCAGAATCAGCCGTCATTGCGACCTGGCCCCCAGCAGAGAAAGAAAGCAAGCACAGAATCCACGACCCTGCACTTCATTACTGTCAATTGTGTGCTCTTGCTGGAGTCTGAGGTGCTCAGGCAGCATAATGTGTTCACCGAAGTCCACCAGATCCCCAAGAAAGAGTCTGTGTTGGGTTATTCCTTCACAGATTCAATATTCTCCCAGTGTGCCTAGCTGGAAACAAGAAGCAGCTCTGTGTATCTCTACCATTTATAAAATGCTAATGCATTGTATAACATTCCTTGACAGCCTATTAGATGATTTTCTTGTCCGGGGGCAGTACAACCTGCCAGAGAGTGCTGAGGATGGATTACTGTGCATGTCTGTTGATGAGAGATTCCAGGTTCTGCACTCACCGCAAAGGGGTTAAGGGACAAAGTGGTAGCCAGCCCCCCACCCACCCTCCTCCGGAGAAAAGCATTATGAAATTATTAGGACTTTAGCTTTTTGCTCAAGTGAAAATGTGTGCCATATCTGAGAAACAAATTACAGTTATAAACCTGGCTCAGTAGTCATGGTAGTAGTATTGTCTTTTCAGTAGAAATCATGCTTTAAAACACTATCTACAGGGATCTCAAAGCCCTTCACACACGCACACACATACACACGCACGCACGCACACGCACGCACGCACGCACGCACGCACGCACGCACACAGACAAAATAAACAATGAAACCATTACATTAAAAACAGTCTAATGCAGAATTTCACAAAAACACAAATTAGAAAAGCTAGTAGAAATATAGGTTTCTATGTGACGTTCAACCATGAGGTATTCTGAAATCCTTTAAAATATCTAATACTGTGAATGAATGGTAAAAAAGGGCAACAGTCCTGCGGTGTGAGCTATACATTATATATATATATATATATATATATATATATATATATATATATATATATATATATATATATATATATATATATATATATATATATATATATATATCTTGCAGTATATATGAATGTATGATTCAGTGTATATTGGGGCTCTGAATTAGGACTGCACCAGTGTAAGTGGGTCGTGATTGTATAATATTATATCAAGAGCAGCCATCAGATCAAGAGGTAGAAGCACTTCCATATTCTCTCTTTCAAGACCATCAGCATCATCACACCCTCATATCATCCAGTGAACTTTATCATCAATCCACTGCTATCTCGCGCAAACAAAAAACAGCCATGTGCTGCATACAAAAACAGTCCAATACAACCCACCTGGATCTTATGCACTGTTCATTACTAAAGAGTTGTGATCATAGCACAGGACTCTTATTTAAAATTCAGCTTGTGACATCACAGATCAAAACCCTAATAAGCACAGCGTTGATCAGTGGTGTTGGAGTGCACAGATTCTTCTTTCATCCTCCTCTATTAAGAAAAAAAAAAACTAACCCATTCATACTAACACCTTTCCTGATAGTCCTTCTTCATTTCGTGCAGCTCCGCAAAGACTGACCAATTTAATGATGTCTGGCGTTTGCCTGGGTTACAGAAAGCTCTCAAAACCTTTTTGATATGCACGAGTAACAAACGGGCAGCTTTACAGTGTATAGGGTTGAATACTGAGGTTTGAATATATCTCTGAGGAATATACAGACTTGTCCCTACATCATGTATTTGTGCTACATTTACAGCTCTGGCCAAAAGTTCTGCACCACCTACAATTTTAGGATTGAGACATAATTTAAAAACACTATATGAAGTCTATGAAATTCCCTTGTGCGAGTCTTTTTGGAAAGCTACAAGCTCAGAACGACTTTCTAGCTGCAGCAACATGTGTTCTGAGTCGAGACCTGTCCTCTCATTTTATACACTTTCTTTCATCTGTTGAAATAACATTTTTTGAAGTCGCTTTTTGAAGGGCGAATATTCCCATGTACAACATCCAAGTTTGATGAGAAACCAATAAAAAAAAAGCTTTGCTGAGCGTGCTCTCTGACAGAATGGGAATCACCCCTTAATTAACGCCCAGGAGTGCAGTCACCAATACGCCTTTAAACTTTGGTGGAAGAAAACACAAAACCAACGTCTTTTGCTCAGATCCGAATGAACAAAAAGTCTGATTCAGGCTGGAGCGCTCACATTTGTTATGCTCTTTCTAGGGCTGTTTGGGTTGTTATTCTTTAATAGTCCTCCCCAAATACACAGGCAAGGAAAGCAGCCAGAGGCACGGCGTGCGCACTGATATTGTCTTTACAACATTTCAAACTGATGTTACTGACATCTCCGAAGACTGCTCTCTGGAATTGTTGATCATAGTTGTTGATGGATAACACTGTGGGACAGTTCTCCACCGTGGACAATGGAAACACAAGCCCACAACTTTCATAATACCCAACATGCAGCTCTGAAGAGCGTGTGCTTAGAAATCAGATTTCTAACAACACATATGTAGTTTCTGACTATCGAACAAAGCAGATGTATCTGATGAATGTACCCCCACTTCCCATTCAAAACAAAATCCTGAATGAAGTAAATGAAACTGTAGCCTGCTGAACTGTGTCAATCAGGGCTGTGGCATTAGTCTTCTCTTCTCTTTGTGTGTGGGCACACAAGCAGAGGGGTATTAATAGAAGCTCTTGCTCCTGTTCTCGGCTGAGTTGAAAGGCTGAAGCAGGTTGAAAGTCTAGGCACAGAAATGGTACTGGAGCACCACAGGAAAGTTGGGGAGGATGAAAGAAAAAGGAGAATGCATACAGCATGCTTGTCATTTTTGCTTGTGTCTAGTGAATTCTATTTTTTGTTGGGAGCCAGTGCTGTCTTACTGCACATGCACAGGGGAGTGGCTAAGGTGAGGGAGGGTGACAGTCACTGGGGCTGTTTTACACGTGTGTCTATTGGGAACTGGACGTGGCGTGCGTTACGTCAACCTGTTAAAAACAAGAGCAAGGTTATTCATGCCTCTGTTCCAAAGCGATGGCTTCATGAATATAAAACGTTGTTACGTAAATAAACACAAACACAAAAATAATGAAATAACCTAAGATTTATGAACACGAAGGCATTCTTAGTACGTTATGAATCACCCCAGTGAACAGTGAGCAGTCTGAAATCTTGTTCTACTGTGTGAGTGTCACTGTGAAACAGGCATCAAGGATACATGTGTCTGTCAGTGCAAATGTGAAACCCAGTTAGCAGCCAGACCCCTGTGGCAGAACTAATAACCAAATGTCACAGCAACGGAAAGCAGATGCCACAAGGACAGGCGCTGTTTTAAAATGTTCTCTCTCTCGTAGGATTTGACTGAATGGCTTTGTCAAGTTTGCCCTCAATACCAAAGGCCACACAGATAAATACCAAGGCCTGTGAAATCCCTGCTGAAGTCTGTCAGCGTTAAAATAGGACGGGAAGAGGATAGCTGCTGTTTAAAATGTGCTCGAATTTCAATGTGACACCACTGCAGTAAATAGCACCTTTCGTTATTCATGCACTGACGTACAGCGGGCGATTTTTCATAGAACTGTAATACAGTTCTAAAATAAGGTTCTAAGTTCTGGAATGGGTCCTATTTCATAACAGGGATGGGTTTATAGGAAACTTTTTTTCAGACAGTTTCTGTTACAAATGCATGGTGACGTAATGACACGCATTAAAAAGAAATCAATAAAGAACCACACATTTTATATGAGCGCATTTTAACAGTATATTGACATGCACAAAACAGATGACAAACAGCACTTTATGTAAAGAGACACCTTATTACTGTGTTAACTGTTAACAGCTAGCTTACTAACAGATTAGAAATTGCTTATGAAATTTGTAGACTGCAAACCAATATGCCTATATATCTCTCCAATCAGCATTCCAGTACAGGCATAAAAGCACATACGTATTTGCTGACATGCTGATGATTCATGAAGAGAGCGTGCAGTATTTATATTAATAACCCAGTTAGATTAGAACCAAAGGTATTAGTATGGCATTTACCTCTTGACAAACTAAGACTGTCGTAATCAAAACGATAGAAAATGAGGTTAATTGCTGCACAGCAGGGGGTTTGTCATTGAAGTCTGTGGGTTTGGATTGAAGGCATTTTGTCCCACAGACTTCAGATGCAACAGAAATAAGTTTCCACAATTCCTTTAGTTTATTATCATTTGTCCCCGGAATGCATTCAAATGGATTTGCTAGCACTTTACAAATGAGTCCCTATTAACTAGACAGACACGGCGTTGTGAAAATACAGCTAGATGTAATCACAGTGTTAATAAAAAGAAGATAGCAGTACTAGCATTGTCTGGAAACACTTTGCATTAAGTGTCTTGACATCCTAGTCACTGAATAAAGGCAGGTGCACTTCCACAGCTACAGTGCTATTATGCATAGCTGCAATGCACTGCATGTGTCAATCTTTTTGCACAGAATGTGCAAGTACACAATTGCATCAAAAAAGGGTTAGGTTTAGAATTTGGTTTAGAGTTAGGGTTATGTCATGCAAAAAGATTTCCACATTAAGTACATTGGAACTATGTGTAAGAACACATGCATTTAATAAGTAACTACAGTGGTAATTACAAGCACTTCATGTAAAGTGTTACCACCTTGACTGCTGTCCTTATAAAGGTGTACAAAACTTGTGCGCATTTTATATACAGTGGACCCTGTCAAAAAACAGAACACATGCAATCATTTTCAGGTTTTTAGGATAAAACACGTTTGCTAGAAGTTCTGTTACTACAATTACTCCATATCTTATTCACTCACTTTAACAAGACAGTATTCATTTTGCCCAGCCAACTATGGAGCTACCAAGTAGAAATATCCTTCAAAAAGAACCCCCTGTGTTTGTCAGCCCATCTATTTAGAGAGGTTTAAGCTTTGCCATGTCTAGAAACACAGGAGGATTAAGATGCTTGACATGCAGTATAGAGTGCAAAAGCTGAAAGAATGCAGAATGCTATGAATTCGTACACCTTGTTTGCACAGGTAATTTGACACTAAGATGCAGTGATTAGTGGATCAGGCTTAAGCTTCAGTGGGCTATCCACTGCAGTGTCAAACTCAGCACTTGACTTAATTTGTCTACATGGCCACTTATATGAAATACTAAACAGGAGCCTCTCATTACATTTTACAAACCAGCTGGCACACGAAACCATGCAAGAGTGATTTAAACAGGCTCTGGTGACATTAACTGATGCATATATGCAGAATAATTCTCCCATTATTTTCCCCAAGGGAATAAAATATCAGAGGGTAAGGAGTTAGGGCTGGGTAAATTGCTAATAAAAGATCCAAATGCATTTCAGTTTAGGGTGACTGAACCAGCATAAAACGAAGGGAGGGTTTATAAAATGTGCATTCAGTCTGCTACAACATGTGTAATCGTTAGATTGGCGTGGAAGCAGACAATTCCAGGGGCAGAAATGTACAAAGAAATCCAGAAAAAAACAGGGTTTCTTTTGTAAGGTCAGAGGTCAACAGGGTTCTGTTATCATTCAAAGGGAAACTCTCAGTTCTCCAATTCCTAACCCTAAAAAAATAAGAGCAATAAAGGGGGGGCAAGAAATGAAGGGAATTGGTTTTAAAGGCTTAATTTGTTCGTTGAGTCATCTCAAGGTCAATAATGCATCGATAAGATGTGCTCTGTGAAGAGTGCGTGAAGGGCACCATAACAAACTCTGGCACAGCCTGTTGCTGAATGCCGCAGTAAACTTTTCTGTAACGTAAATCCTGACCTCCTTAACCTCCTTGACCCCGTGAGGGGCGTCTTCTTCTCTTGTGTTGTTTGGGAAGTTTGTTTTAAACAAGGCGCATTAGGATACAGTCATTCTGCCCATGCTATTGCCTCCAAACTTTTTAAGATGGCTTAAAGAATTAAAAAAAAAAAAAAAAAAAAAAAAAAAAACTTTGCCCATTAACTGGATTTATTAAGCCAAATTGTGAAAGGTTACACATATCTTATGTCTGTTTTTTAATTAGGTTAATTTGCATACAGTAATTGAGTCTGTTCATCTTCACACATGAGTATATTGTTTTTAATTACTTGAAAACACTCCCCTTGGCGGTTTTTCTTTTTAGTCAACTTTATTTACAAATGATAATAAGCAAGAGATACCTGGAAAGAGTACAGCTCCCCAGATTAATGGGCTTCTTATATTCGATTACAGAAATTATTCACCCAGGAAGAAAAACCCAACAGCACTGGGTTTAGACTCCTACAACTGAACCACTCCTTGTCATTTATTTGTACATTACCTGAGCATAATAAATCAACTAACAGCCCAATACGCTGTTTTTAAAACCTCTGCTGTCTACAGTGATTTTCCCGTTTAAATTTGACTGTTGATGCAATCTAACTTTACTCTTTTAACAGCACGGCATTCACGCTGTCCGGCCCATTTTGCTCAGTTTAGTTCAGTAATCACACTAGAGGAAAAAAAAAGTGCAGAACGAATGCCATGCCACTGCTGAAGTACTGCTGTTAATGTAAAGGATATAAACTGGCTTCAGGTACCCATAAAAGCAATCCCAGTTCTAGCTGGCCTTTCTCACTAATAATTAAAATTGAGTTATTTGTGAGTAAAGGACTCATTTGTGACTTTACTTGGGTTCTTTTAAATACTATTAAAAATGTCTCTGTTATAGCTTTACCTTGACAGTATACTCACGCAGGTCAGCTTTTTGATACTGGGCTGGTATACAAGTCAATCAAGGCTTAATTACTTGAGAATGATTACAATGACTTTGTGTTCTTGGAATGCCTCGCTGGTTTCATTAACTGTCTGAAAAAAAATAAAAAAATAATAATAATCGCACTGAAGCCAGCTGAGACAGATGAAGAAGACGGCATTGTAGAAAACTCCACTTGGCCCCTGTCATTATAATGCTGGGATTTACACCTGGGACACTGAGGTCTGAGGGACATCTGAAAGAATAAGCACCACAGGGTGTTGCTCAGACATGGAGGCAGAGCTGCATAAGACATGTGCCTTGATGTGACTTTGAAACCCCAATGAAGATTCAAACCATGGAGACCTTTTTGCAGATGTTCACAGGCACCAAGACCTCCTGGGAGCATGGCTCTTCCTTGTGGCTCCTTATTTGTGGAGGAAAGAATGATTGGAGCTTAAAAGCATTTTTTCACCTCTAGCTTTAGCACACGACACTACTTTTATGCTGTTGTTGATGGGATCGTGCCGTGCATAATAAAAGCATGCTAATGCTTCGTGTCTTTAGAAAGACACTCAGGAGTTCATCAGGTTTGAAAAGAAGCTCAATTAAATCCAGACTTAATTGAGTTGTGCATGTATTATTCATATTGTTATTTCAAAAAAAGACCCACCGAGCATGGTAAAGCTGGAAAAAATCTTTGATAAGTTACTTCATTCTGATGTAACAGAGCACGTCTTAAACTTCAAATAAAATGCATTTCCCTCATAGAGCAAAAGCGATATTGAGTCCATAAATCTGCTACTCTGGGAAAATGTGCTCTGAATTTATAGGGTGAAAAGTTCATTTTTTTATGTTAGTTTAAGCATTTTTCGATGATGTTTTATTTTGTTTTAGTGTATTATGGAATTTGTTAATTGATCTGAAGGAACGAGCTTGTTGTATCTCCTTGTCATGAAGGAGAAGTTACTTTCTGCACCTCTCAAACTTAATACATTAAGGAGTAACAAGCAACTGTGACTACAAGCCAAAAGCAGCCTTTAGCTTTGATTGTACATGATATATACCTGTGATATAAGGCAGCCAGACACTTTGCACACGCTCCTCTCATCTCCTGTCCCTGTTAATTGATTAGCATATACGTCCTGGCTGGCTTTTAGCAAGCACACACCCCTAAATGTGTCAGAAACATCGGAGTAATCCACAGGTACACATGTTTCTGCCACCAGAGCAACTCTCCGCACTGCCCCTGAAGGTATAGAAACTTCAAATGGCTGCTGGTGCTGATGTTAACATTGGAATGAGAATGAGCATAGGCTACCCATTTCAATGTCATACAGATTTTAGATTACGTACAGAAAGGAACGCATCAGATTATGTCAAAGTTTCACAAACAGGCATTACCAGGCAATGCATGGTGTTTAAAATACCAGAAGCTGCTCAGAAAATGACCCAGCAAAATGAGCTAACATTATTTCTGCACATTCCTTGTTTTTTTTGTTTTTTTTTTGGAAGGTAGTGTTGAGCACGGAGTTGATGTTTTTGGACTCTTAATAATAATAATAATAATAATAATAATAATAATAATAAATTCAGTTAAAAGGTATGGACGAGGATTTCATCTCTCTGCGTGTTTTCAGCAGCCTTTTTTAAAGGGCCTCTTAATACAGAGTGTAATATTTCACCTGGCAAAGAGGAAGAATCGATGGTCCAGTCCATTTACACACTGACTTTGTTTCCCTAGTGGACACTCACTGGTTATATTATTTGTGGTTTGAAAGAAACTGTATCGGTGTTCAATACAACAAGACATCGGGGGGGAATAAAGAAAGTGCCTCTTTAGTGGGACTAATGGAGACGCTGATATACTCCTTACATTACCCTATGATAAAATATTCAGAACCACTCAGCATAAGCTTCATTAACTGCAGGTGTCACTTAGTTTTGTTAAAGGTTCAAAGAACATTAGGTAACACATTTGCATTAAGTGTCTAATTACTGAGTATTTACATAGATGTACTTCGTAAATGCATGTGTACTTACACATAGTTACAATGCTGTTATACACAGTTACAAAGTACTTAAAAGGTAAATCTTTTTACACCACATAACCCTAACCCTTTTCTGATACCATTGTGTACATATATTGCAGCACAATGATTTACACATTAAGCACATTGTAACTATGCATAATAACTTTGTAGTTATGAGTAAGTACACATGTGTTTACTAAGTATCTACTATGTAAACACACAGTAATCAGACACACTTCAAAAGCACACAGTACAGCAGGATGAATCCACTGAGTCTCTGAACCGTTTAAAAAAGGCTCAGTGGAAAATGTAGCTCAGAGCTGGGGGTTTATAATATTTTGGTGTTTGTGTGTGTTTTTAATTACTTTATTAAGCCACAGTAATGTTTCCAGTAGCTGCATTAGACAGCCGTAACATTTATTAGAAAAACTCAAGCCTGAAACTTGGCGTGCTGGATTGTAATCTTCAGGTCCAAGTAGAAATTGTTATTCAAACTTTAAACATTGATGTTTGCTTGGAGCATTTATCTGGCAGTACTGGCCTTTAGAGATGTTTTCATGGTATTTACCCAGAAAAGAAAATGAGACAAAGAAACCATATTCACACAGTGCAGGCATATTGGATTCTCAGAGACAATGAAATATTTTGAGATTTTTTTTATGTATTTGCTGCTGTACATTTAAATAGGAGATCCAGTTTCATTATTGTGATACAAGCTTTTGGGAAAATGAACGATTATGAAATGTGAACAAAAATGAACATTTTAATGGAATCTGTACAGACTTAAAAAAATATCTATTTGGAAGACATGTGTGAAAAGAAAGCAAGCTGTATATAAACATTGTTTGGAAAAATGACCTCTGCTAGCATCCTTTTTACAAATATCTTCCATATATATATATATATATATATATATATATATATATATATATATATATATATATATATATATATATATATATATATATATATATATATATATTTAATGGAAACGAGAGAAGAAAGAGCCAGCTGAAGTTACTGAAGTCAGCCTTCGCTCTGAGTTCCAAGATAGGAATCTGTCTTAGGATGAAAACAAGGTCAGTCCGTCACATAAACCTCTTCAGAACATCTTCCAACCATTGGGCTTGCTCTGATGGGAGAGGACCAGATGGCACTATAGACTTGAAACAGCCTGCCTAACCCCTGGATACCTGAAGTGACTAGACAAGCCTTTTTGTTCTTTACTATTAAGTGAAATGCAGTAATGCACTCTTTACTAGAGCAGTGAAATTCCTCGAGCCTCATTAAGGAGTACTGAGCCTGCCTGGGAGGCAGATAAACAGCAGCGCCACAGCTCACAAAGCAGGGCTGCAGTCTTCAGGCAATCTGGCTGTAACAAGTTCCTCTTTAAACCCCAGAGAGCATTTTGACTGGCTTCTTTTCTCTACCAAGGCTGCCAATCACATACCATGCCCAGGGGGGAAAAGCCTGCTATTAATCTATTTCTTCCAATCCAACCCATAGCCAACGTCTCTTCAAGCATGAGAGGGACATGCGTTCTAACATTGCAGTTCACTGGCACGTGGGTATGGGCAAAGCCTGCCAAAGGTACCTTGCTAACTACACAGGCCTTTCTGGATGAGCTAGCTGATGTACTTAATTCTCCAGGAAGAAAAAAAAACAACAGATACAGACAAAATATACACAAGCTGTTGAATTATAAAAGTTTATGTAAAGAGTGTTCCCCTGTCTGAAAGCTGGCAAGGTGATCAATATGCATCGGTACACCAGTATATATACTGTAGAGGGTATTAGTCAGTATGTTACAATGCATTTTATCATACAGTACAGCTGAGTTCAATAGCAGCCATCTACGCCAACCTGATCCTGCAGGTTCTAATCCTGCACTGGACTGGTCACCATTGAGCTCAGCAACATCGGACCGTACAGATACAAGATCTCCAAACTGTTGCATGGATTCAGTAATCAGGGTACAAAACCGACGTATTGTGTTTCCTATGAGCAAGTTAAGCACAGCTCCCTCTTGTGGCTTTGACAGGGATAGTTTTTCTGGCTTCATAAGCTTGCCTCCAATATCGCCTACAGATTAGAGATGTGCTTCCTTATATGTGCTGGTTGTTAGGCACTGAAGAGGGGAGAGGGGATATGGGGGGATAAATGTCGTGACTCAGCTTGTTGAGAAGCAGTTTTGAGTCAGAAGCTAAAGCCTTGCTGGATCCATTGTAGCTGTACTCATTTGCACATCTGAATGAATAAATCCTCCATTTTGCATCAAATGTAAGCCCTGGTGTCAGAAAACAGACATGGCTGCATGTTGATTCTTTTTTTATTGCGTGAAAGATAATGATCCTGACAGCAGATACTGTGCAGCAGTCTTTGCACAGGAGCTGGGTGATCAGGTTCGATGGGGATAGATGTGCTGGTTCCAATTTTGTCTGTAGTAGTCTTTGACAAAACTATGAGTCTATGAAACTATGTTTCTTCTGCACACCGAACCCCTTGACTTTGAGCGGTTTCAAGTTATCTGTAAAAATATTCTCATCATAGGTTAAGCGTGTTGCACTGCTGAAATCTGTTCTGGCTAGGCAAGGAAACATTTGTGCATTTGTTTCGACTGCTAAAAATAGTGTCACACGGCTTTATTCTCATCATATTTATTTTCCTGTTAGGTAGCAAGCACTGTGTACAGGCAAGCAGCTGAGAATCAATCTGCGAGAAGCGGGTAAAAACATAATCTCAGAGATGCTGACAGGCAGTACAGAAAAAGGAATTATTGGCAGCTGATTCCTGCATTAAAAATATATGCCAGAGCCCACAGAGAGCAATTCTGATGATAAGATCAATAGCCAAAGGTAATGACTTAATATGCTGCTCAACGAGACACACACCTTGAGATGCGAATTGCTGCCGTGGAAAGAACGCCAAGTGAAAAGTTTAACCTAAGCAAATCTTCTCCCTCAGGCGCTCTGTGTTCCCCATGCTGTTGTAATATCTCAGCCCCATTTCGCATGATAAGTTGCCGTGGGATTTTTACACTTATTGTGAAGCGGGTTACGTTTTTGTGAGCCACTAAAAGTTGTTCCTAATGCATTGTAACTAGCTTGTCATCCAGAAAGGTGCCAGCCCCCAAGGTATTGTATAATACATAATGACTATGAACCACAGGGAGACTTCTGGGTTTGTTATTGGAAGCAGAAACCCACAAGCTCATTTATAATAATAATAATAATAATAATAATAATAATAATAATAATAATAATAATAATAATAATAATAACCTTTATTTTTATATAGGGCCTTTCACAGTGGACCACCATCACAAAGCGCTTTACACGATACGAGACTAGGGTGTGTGAACTATGCATCAGCTGCAGAGTCACTTACAACAACGTCTCACCTGAAAGACGCAGCACAAGGAGGTTAAGGGACTTGCTCAGGGTCACACAATGAGTCAGTGGCTGAGCTGGGATTTGAACCGGGGACTCTCCTGCTTATAAGCCTGTTTCTTGAACCACTGGATCACACAGCCTCCTATGATGTATAGTAGACTTGGTTATCGATATGATACAGCCACCTGCAATGTATTTGTATCAGTGGAAATGCCATCACATTAAGAATAGCTGTTAACAATGTTAGGAAGCTCGTTTTTGTGTGACTAATACATCAAGTACACTGTCTGCACGGCTCTGTTTAAATATGGGTAGTTTGACTGACGTTTTGGTTTATTCTGGAACAACGTGGGTATGGATGAAACAAGCTGCTTAAAGTCAGTTTGAAAGGGTAACCCTAGAAAACTGGGAATTGTTACAGCAGTACGCTCGAGAATAGATGCAAAGTTATTATGATTCACATTTGCTTTCCTTAGTCACATTTCAGTTGCAGTGTGAACAAAAAACAAAACCCAATAAATGTGCGACTCCTTGAGGACCCCAGTGGAATGAAACCAATGGCTGATATCCAAGCAGAAATAGGTAAAGTAGTTCAATCAAAGAGATGAAAAGTACCCAGCTTACTGCACCGTGTCTGCAGAAGACCATGCGATCACATCCCGAATGGCAATGCATGCTAGCTGCTGTTTGGTTCTTATGCATAACCTGGGGAAGCAGCTCCAGTACAAACTGTCAGCAATCCCAGAGTAAGCCCTTACTGATTATATGCTTTTAAGTGCTCATTTTAGGTTACTTGACAACCGATAACACGTTGCCCAAAACTTCTTTAAAATGTTTTTTTTTTCTTTAGCTTTTACCTTATCTGCAGTTTACTCGCTTCCTTGGGGAGCTGCCAAGACCTACATAGATTAGGAGCAAAGAAGCAGAAAATGGACTTCAACAGAAAAGCATGCATGTTGGTATCGCTTTTCCTGTCCTTAAACAGATTCTCTTTTTGGAGAACCTCATGCGTAAGTTCTTCAAAGCTCTAAGCAATGAAACAGTGGCATATATAATAATAATAAAAAAAAAAAAAAAAACCCAGAGGAAACTTAAAGGAGAAGCTGAATCCCTGGCACTATCTGTGAACTCCTGAGGGGGCTGCCTTTTTTAGACCTGTCAAGTCACACGGTCTGGCTGCATTAGACTTGGTGTCAGCGTCTGCTGCTCTGTCAGCCACTGGCTTGTTACTGAAGTCTAACCAGGTCATCTTTATGCATCCCACTTTTTCTGGCAGAGAATGACTCACAGTGTATTCAAATAAGAAAGTTCTCACCACCAAAGCAATCCTTGCCAAGGTTTTCAATGAGCTTGGTGCTGAAAGCTTGTCACTTTCAGGAAGGGCACAATAAAAGCCCTTATCATTTCTAACTCAAGTGATCACAGTCAGCAATTGTTATCAAGGTCTTTGTGCATTTCGTATATTTTACTTCAAAGAAACTAACAGAAACTTGTTTTCAGTAGTAGTGTAACAGTTTTATTTTATTCTCATGAAAGAGAGCATACATTTAAATGCAATGCCTTCACGCAGCTGTAGTTTTGTAGTCCTCTCATCCTCTGTCTCTATTATTAAACTGGCATATCGGGGTCTGGTTACAAGGGTTAACATGTTTGAAAAACTTCTGTTGTTGTTGTTGTTGTTGTTGTTGTACACTCTTCCTTTTCTCCATGTAAAGAGATCCTTTTGGAAACCTGCACAGTACCCAGCATCATTAAGCAGACTGTGCCCTTTTCTCTCCAGTCCTTTTCTCTCCAGTCCTTTTCTCTCCAGGCCTTTTCTGGTCGTTCTTGTGGCTCTGGATGGCAGCACTGCAGCTCTACAATTAGCTAATGGAACCACTGCAGTACTGGTCTGCAATCCTTTACTTTTTAAGGAGCACTCCAGCTTAATATAATGACAGAGGGTCCAGGGCTAGACAAATGCTATGCTTTGTTTGCCGGATAACAGGCAGGGGATCTGATTAAGAAACGACTTGCTCATTTCTTAGTTATATTAGTTTAGCCTGCAATCAAATCCGGTCGCCACCAAAATTTGGCATGTGGCCCAGAACTCTCCTCTGCCATTGGGTACAGTGGGTGGGCATTGCAGAGGTGCACCGCCCCATAGCAAATCACGATGGTGCTCATGTCACAGTAAACAACACTGGCACAAAGCACCAGAAGAATGACATAAAACTGTCAGCTTTTCTCCTCATTTGATTGATGATTTGAGACACAGGAATCCTGATGACATACCCTGTACTGGCACCCTATTGCTGTCACCCAAATCTCTGCCCATTTAACCTGGACAGTATTCACACAGTCATCACGCTGGCTCTGTGTATTTAACCTGGACAGTATTCACACAGTCATCACGCTGGCTCTGTGTATTTAACCTGGACAGTATTCACACAGTCATCACGCTGGCTCTGTGTATTTAACCTGGACAGTATTCACACAGTCATCACGCTGGCTCTGTGTATTTAACCTGGACAGTATTCACACAGTCATCACGCTGGCTCTGTGTATTTAACCTGGACAGTATTCACACAGTCATCACGCTGGCTCTGTGTATTTAACCTGGACAGTATTCACACAGTCATCACGCTGGCTCTGTGTATTTAACCTGTACAGTATCCACACAGTCATCACGCTGGCTCTGTGTATTTAACCTGGACAGTATTCACACAGTCATCACGCTGGCTCTGTGTATTTAACCTGGACAGTATTCACACAGTCATCACGCTGGCTCTGTGTATTTAACCTGTACAGTATTCACACAGTCATCACGCTGGCTCTGTGTATTTAACCTGTACAGTATCCACACAGTCATCACGCTGGCTCTGTGTATTTAACCTGGACAGTATCCACACAGTCATCACGCTGGCTCTGTGTATTTAACCTGGACAGTATTCACACAGTCATCACGCTGGCTCTGTGTATTTAACCTGTACAGTATTCACACAGTCATCACGCTGGCTCTGTGTATTTAACCTGTACAGTATCGACACAGTCATCACGCTGGCTCTGTGTATTTAACCTGTACAGTATCCACACAGTCATCACGCTGGCTCTGTGTATTTAACCTGTACAGTATTCACACAGTCATCACGCTGGCTCTGTGTATTTAACCTGGACAGTATTCACACAGTCATCACGCTGGCTCTGTGTATTTAACCTGTACAGTATTCACACAGTCATCACGCTGGCTCTGTGTATTTAACCTGTACAGTATTCACACAGTCATCACGCTGGCTCTGTGTATTTAACCTGTACAGTATTCACACAGTCATCACGCTGGCTCTGTGTATTTAACCTGGACAGTATTCACACAGTCATCACGCTGGCTCTGTGTATTTAACCTGGACAGTATTCACCTCATCACGCTGGCTCTGACAGTATTCATTCATCATGCTGGCTCTGTGTATTTAACCTGGACCGTATTAAACCCCTTTATTTTCCCCTCAGGCTGACAGTCATTGCACTGCAGTAAAACTGCACTGTTCTGCTGAAAGCCACCCATTCAAGGGCTCCCCCAGGCTACGTTGTTCGTTAACTTTTTAGGATAATATGCTGCGGTAAAAATGAAGTGCTTTACAATCCCCTTAAATGACTTGTTCTACAAGTGAATGTACTTTCAGTTGATGTGCAGGGGCCTCCCTTTGGGTTTGAGGCATAGACATTTCAATTGCAATGTCTGAAGAAACCGGATCTGTGTTCATCGATGGCGTGTTGATTATAATGCCGGCATCATCCACACAAGATTGATAAATAGGGGGCCAGATTTGGCAATAACACATGCACTCAAAGGGTTGTCAATAGCAGGGCTCCTAGAATTCATAGCAGCTATACACCGAACACAAGATGACATTGAAAAGAAAAACACACATAAGAAAGGGATGAGAATCAATAACTGCACGACAAACCAACTGATCATCGTCAGGCAAACCAGCTGAAAAAACAAGTTCATACCTCAGACCCTGAAACGTTTCAGCCTAACCAGTGAGTCTGCAGTGCTGAGTGAGTTTACAGTCCTGCAGAACTATTCAAGAAGACCAGCAGAAAAACAAAACCACGAGTCTAACTTCAGGGGAGATTGAAATGGCGCCAGAAATGTGGGACTGTGTTACCAGTCTCCAGAGGGACTGGTTTGGTGTTGTTAACCAGTTTATATAGGTATTAATGATATTAGGGTCAGATTTTGAATTACGTACTGTACACAGTTTTGTAAACACAATTCTCAGCATTTTTTTTTCCCTCTCGCTATAGCGGTTTGCTGATAGTATTGAAAATAATAGGGATTAACACTGCAGCTGTTGCCTCAGCAGAGATTCAATCTAGAACATGGCAATGCTGATCATATCAATAATCCAGTCCCTGTGTATTTACTCAGATAGACGGATTCCGCTATCTGGAGAAAGATGCAGGCATAATAAAGGAGTGGCCCTGGGTGAACGACAGGCTGCTGGACACAAAGTAACTTTTTGTTTTTCTCAGCTTCAGTGATACATGAAGATAAGGACTTTCTTGAACCCAGTTGACATGTAACACACAGCACAGTGTTTCTTTATTAAAAAAAAATAACAATAAATTCTCAGTTACATTTCGTTGTGTTCTAATATACAGGGGGTGTCACTATAATGCTCCTGATGCAGTGAGTACGTCCCTGTGCAACGACTTCAGCTTCTGAATTTGGGCTTTAGTATGCATCGATCATAAGCTCTGCAGCCGCTGTCTTCAATTGAAGGTCACCTGTGTACAGTCGTCCTTTTCACCAGCTTGCAGTCCCAGTTGCTGGGACTAGTAGGGTGCTGAATAAATATTGTATTTGTTTTCTGAACAAGTAATGAGCAGCTAACAGCCCCGGGCCTTATACACTGCACAGAAGATCACATGACATGATTATCTGATTCCTGGGAAAGCTATTAATTGAGTCGTCACGTGTATGTCAATGGAGTGGCTGAAGTGGTTGCAAATAGAGAAGAAGGACCACTGTATTCTATGAAAGCAGAAATGACTGTATAGAAAGGAGAATTGCAAATGGGTTTTTAATCATGAGATGTATTTATCCTTTGTGGAAAATGAGGTCAGTATTTTGCTGTAGAATGAGTGTAAACTAACACAAAGTTCTTGAGCGGGAGGGTTTTTTTTTATCATTGGCTCACAACAGTTGAGTAACGCTCTGTTTATCAGATTATATAAACACATTGCAAATAAAAGCTCATCTGAGATATACATGTTTTACTGACACGTGTAACAGGCAGTTACATAAATGTTAAGGCTTAACATTTTTCTCACCTGCATCATACAACACTGCTAGCTACAAAAAGCTCCCAAAAGTATTTCTTTTATTTTTCCTTTTCAGGCGGCCCTTCCTACACACATTAAGCTGTATTTCACGGGACTGGAGTGCGGGTTGTGTGGAGGAAGAACCTCGGGAAGGGCGGAAAGGGTTTGTGACTTTAGAGAAGGAGGAGTGGGTGGAGCCTCCGAGGCTGGGAAGCAAGCTTGCATCCCCCGAGGGAGAATGGAAATAGGACAGCAGGAGATCTGAAAAGATGAAGAGAAATCCAGAGGCCTCCCCAGCTTGCAAGGGTCAGCTCTGCTGAGGGAGGTTGATGGATCTGACTTCCAAGGCAATTCGTGAGCTTCGAGTCCCTCACGGAGGAGACGGGACCACTGACTTTAAATAGGGAGACTGACAGATATTTCAGCTGGGCATAACAAGGGAGAGGAGCCCTTGCTCCAGCCCCCTGAACCACACTAAAAAGGTTACAAAAAAAAAAAAAAAAAAAAAAGTGTTTGCATGCTGTACCTGATTCATAAAACTTAACAAAAACACATT
The DNA here is from genome assembly GCF_017654505.1 of Polyodon spathula. NCBI lineage: Eukaryota > Metazoa > Chordata > Actinopteri > Acipenseriformes > Polyodontidae > Polyodon > Polyodon spathula. The sequence goes on along the minus strand of NC_054569.1, from coordinate 4,479,903 downwards.
AATTATTTATGTGTTATGAATAAAGATGCATTTAGAGAGCAATTCTATTTCATACGCTGGAAAATACTGTGTATTTTTGCCATGTATTGAATAAAAGGATTAAATGCATTTTCAAGTTCTAAATATAACAAAGGGAAAAAAAGAAAAAAAAACTAAAGCTGTCTGCTATATAAATAAATAAAGGCTCTTGTTTACCTCAACGAGACACTTGATAAAAAGCAATTTCCTCCAGAATATGTTAGCCAGCTAAATACTTTATCTAGGGTTCAGGGTATTGCATACATTATGCTGAAATCGAATCTCTGCGATGCAGTACAGAGAGAGAGGTACTTTAACTAAAAAAGGCAATATTCAGGGGGTGAACAATGCGATGGTGGTAAATCCTACTTTGACATTAACCTTGTTATAATGATAATATATTATTGAAAATAGCATACTGTACATAGTCTAATATATTGTTCCCACGATCTAAATAATGCATGATCACACCCCATTGAAAACATGTGATTCTCATATACTTTACTCACAGCAAAGCCTGCATTATTTAGACAGATTTTACAGGCTAGAAGTGCACTGTGGGTGATTATTATTGAGGCATTCACTCATTTTATTTGAGTTCTGTTTCGGGATTGTATGCTTTGTACTTAACAAATAAAATCACACGGAAAACAATAATAATAATAATAATAATAATAATAATAATAATAATATTATTATTATTATTCTTGGCTATTATTATTATTATTATTATACATCATACAATAAATTGTTTCAATAAACACCAGCGTTTTTTCAGTCTTATTGTAAACCATCCGCCAAAGAAAACACGTACATTTTCTACTCCGATTCTCAGAAATAATACAAGTGGTTTTCAAACACAGGCTGCATGGCGTTACCAAGGAAGTGATAATGGGGGTCTTTGAAAACAGTTCCAGAATTGCATCGTACTTCTGGCACATCATGCTCATATTGGGATTGGTAGCTGTTTTTAGTGGGACATGTTCCTCCCACACAGTGTATAAGCATCTATAAGAGTGGCGTGGGGCTCAGGTGTAGTAATCCTTAATGGTGCTGGTACTAGAGTGAGCCCTGAATCATTCTATACCTATAGCTCCTTCCCATGCCACACACTGCACCGAACATGCATGCACTGTGAAATGATGTGACATTTCCAACCTATTGCTCATTGTCCTTTCTCTTGCTGATCCACGGCTGGGATGGCATTGGCCTTTTATTGAACTGCTGCTGAAAGAAGATGATTATTCTGCTGTTGAACTATAGCTGAAAGCATTTTATTCAGCCATATATATATACAACCACCTGTGGCTTATTTTTTTCCCCTTACCTGTATTGACATAATGGCATTTACCATTTTAAAGAAATGCAGTTTGCAGTGAGAAAGGAAGTTCCCTTGGGCACCCAAGCCTCATCTCATTTTCCTCTGATCTCTCTTTCAAAAAAAGCTCTGTCTTTTAATATGCTGATATGAGCCTGCCGCTAGACAGTCCCAAATGGTTTGCGAGATAGCACTGAAGTAATGGGCACACAAGCAGGTGGGGCTCTGTATTCCTGTGGATTCAAAATGAATTTAAATCTTATTTAGTGATAAAGCAAATGACCTGTGGTGTAGGTAAATATGTATAAAAGAAACACACACACACACCCTTAACCCCCCCCCCCCCCCCACACACACACACACGCACACGCACACGCACACGCACACGCACACGCGCTGTAGCCTCGTTACTTCTAACTAAAGGGAGCGACCACGGTTGTGATAATGAAGCCAGTGCAGTTTGTCCCAGCAGGGCTGTATACAATCACAGTGTGTATTTGTGAACCACATGTTTATTAGCTGTGCAACTGAGTTAATTGCAAAAAGACTACAACGTGATATAATCTGCATGATAAAATACTGAGACTGTCAGAATGATTGAGTAAATAAAACATAATCCAACCCAAATTCCATATTTATTGATGTAGCACACTTCATATAGAATGGTATAAAATACATGTACTGTATCATGCTGCAGTATGGGTCTTAATGGCTGAGTGGGTCTGTGAATAACCCCTCGGGGGTAAAACCCCAGCCGATTACTGCAGCGGTATGGGGGCATTTAAATGCCTGCTTGTGTAACACGATGCATTAACATGTGTCTCACATGAAAGATGAATTGACCATTCAGGAGAATTGCAGAGGTAAAAGACTCCTAACGAACATTATAAAACAGTAAAAGCACAGCACAGTTTAGTAAAAGCACAGTGAAAGCACGGTAAATCACATGCGCACGAGACACATATAGTAAACACACACTATATAGGAAGAGCAAAAACACATGGCAAGCATGCTGTAAAAATGATCAGACAGGTGTAAGCTATCATGAGGACCCCTCTGCACAGTTAACAAGCCAATGGAAAGGTGAGTGCTGGAACCCATGCCTGTTGCCTTCGCTTGAACTGACTTCCCCTCAAGCTGGGTCTGTGGCCACTTTCGAAAAGGCAGACTGCTCAATTTCCCTGGTCACAAAGAAGCTATTTCAAAAGCCCCAAGACAAACTGCTCTAGCTATTTCCTGCCCTGTTGTGTGGTTAATGATTTTGCTAAGATGAGTTTTTTTCCATTTTCCATAGGCAGAGGTGACTGACAAATGGAGTCTATTAAAGTAGGTAATAAGGAACGAGCGGTACAGTGGCAGTGGCAAGATTACGTGGGCAGAGAAAAAGCTGTAACCTTTAATAGCTTGTGAGCGGTCACAGGGAGAATCAAAATCAACAAGAAGCTTGAAGCGTAGTTTAAATGTGGAGGTGTACACCCATGTCTCCATCACAGTGCTTTCATTGCAAATCTGTTACGGCTGTTATAAACACCGCGGGACTGAAGTGCGTGAACTACTATTATAATAATGCTCAAATAATAATGTCAAGGCAACGTGCATAATAAGCTGCTAAAAACTAGCACGTACCTTCAAACGTTCCAGTTGCTATTTATTCATGAAATGCAACATCGTGCTATCGTTTCAGAGACTCAGAGACAAGCGCACGGGCTAGAGCTACGCTGTCCCGAGCAGCCATCTCCTGGCTCTGTGTTTATACATGTGTCCAGGCTTAATTAGCAAGCAACTATCCAATTTAGCCTGGCCACATTCTCACATGCTCTTTTGTCCAAAGGAGTTTTATACCTACACATACCAAACTAAATCCATATATACATGTATACATGTATCATGCAACAGGGTGTAACTCTTCCCCTCACAAGGAGAACGAAGCGTGCATGGTTCTCTCCCCCGCTTGCAAGAGCATGGTTTTATAACCTTTTCATATATTGTTAAATACATAGCTGCCTATATACATCTATTGATTTATCACGTGTATTCCAAGATGTCTAGCTCCCTGTGTTTTTCTAACCTTCAGAAAACCGGATCATGCAACACACCTCAAAGGTGCTTTAGCAGTGTCAGTGCACTGTCTGAATGATGCACCCCAGTATTCTTGAGCATCATTATTAGTTGTATGGATCTACCTGGAGAGACCATCATCTTTTATTCCCCACCTTTAGGAGGCTGGTGTATATTCAGAGTCATTTGACCAAATGGGCCTTTGATGTGATCTCAGGCTTCAACATCCAAGTGTAATTGAGGCATTAGACAAAGTGGCAGCAACCTGACAGGTGACGTATGATGACTGGCTCGGTGATTGCTGTTGATGCAACACTCACCCTCGGAGGTGTGAAATGGAAATATGATCCACGGTTGAGAGATCAAGTTTGACAGGGCCAGACTGACGCATTGCTCTTCAATTTATCCAAATAAAAAGGACAATTACAATGTCATCCTGTTACAGTGTACTTCATGTGTACATTTTTCTTTTGCATGAGATAACCCTAATTCTAACCCAAACCCGATCCCTAACTCTAACCTAACCCCCTTACCCTAACTCTAACCCTAACCCAAACCCTTTTCTGATGTAATTGTGTACTTGCACATATCACACAAAAAGTTTTACACCTTAAGTGCATTGTAACTCTGCAGAGTAACATTGTAATTATGTTTAAGTACACATGTATTTACTATGTAACTACTGTATAAATGCACAGCGATTAGCAACACTTAATGTAAATTGTTACCCCAGAAGTTCATATTCATGAACTGGAAACGTACAGAATTATATTCCAGCTTTGAACGCCAGAGCACAGGACTGTGTCCCATGTAAGGCACAATGAGCTCTCATTCAATTTGAGAAATGCTTGCACTCAACTACTGGATAGAATGATCTTGTGCCAGCATTACTGAGATTAAAAAAATCCAGAGACAGCCAGTATAGCTTTTCTATTCCCTACAGGTATCTCAACAGCGGCCGCTGGCCAAACAAGCTGTTATTATCCTGTCAGGGCCCTCAAGAGCAAGTAATGGGCATGATCACACTTTCACTGAGCACACAGTGCCTCCTCATGCCTGTGTGGTGAAACTGTGTCAAGGAGATTTACTGCAAGAAACAGCAAAAGACTTTTCCGACTTCTACAGCTCATGTGCTTTCGGGGAAACAACAGGGGTGAAATAATGAACTATGGGTGACATTTTCGTATGAAGACAAATGGATTAAACACCTATGCATGTGTTATTACATCTTAACGATGGGTTTAAAATCAGACATTTAGTTTAATAAGTGTTATATTTGTACAGGTTTCTACCCCTAAATTGACAGACACCTTTATCTTTTATAAATAAGGCATCTAGTCTTAACCAATAATCAGGATGTTTTTTTTTTCTGCAAACAAGTGCAATTTCCTTTTTAATAAGTGCCTTAAATGGGAGTATATGCAAATGTAAAGCTTGTGAAGTATGAATAGACAATGTTTCTGTGTAGAAGCTTATAGCATGTATTTAAAATTTTTTTTAAAAAACTCTCCCGTGAAGCAAACATTTGGATTCTAATTTAAGAAAAATCTAAAATAAAAACGCGTTCCCATGAAATACATATCTTCAATAACCAAGAATTTAAACAAGCACATTCAAAACCCCTGAAAGTCAAGTCAATTAGATTTAGTCTTTTAAACGGAGGGCTCCAATCCGCTGTGCATGGATTGGCATATAATACCATCAAATCACTTTTTGCATGAGAGAGCAGTGTGGATCCGGTATGTAAAGAGCACAGTGACTCACCAAGCACGTTTTCTGCATGGCTGGGAATACGCAAGGTGTTTCTATGTTCTCAGGGCAGTGAAAGCAGGCCTGGTTATGCAGATTTAAACTGTGTTTTCTTAAAGGTGTTTTTGCATCAAGAACAGCTGTCCTGGAGGGGGGTGGGGGTGGGAGGGGGCACACAGAGATACATAACGTGCAGTTCATATGGCGCAGGTTTCTGCAGAGTAGCGCTCCTTTAATGAGTTTCTTTGAAAGCTA